>NW_027498584.1:0-116196 GCF_021521415.1 Bidens hawaiensis
TACCAAGTTACCTGTGACAGCAAGCAAACATGATAGCATTTGGGTAATAGTGGATCGTTTGACTAAGTCTGCTCACTTTCTGCCCATTCGTGAAAACTACCGTGTTGAGCAACTCGCGCAGCTTTATGTCAAGGAAATTGTCTGCCGCCATGGTACTCCTTTGAGCATCATATCCGATCGCGATGGCCGTTTTATATCTCGCTTTTGGAAATCTCTCCAATCTGCGCTAGGAACTCGCTTGGACATGAGTACGGCATATCATCCCCAGACTGACGGTCAGTCTGAGCGAACTATTCAAACTCTTGAGGATATGCTCCGATCTTGTGTTCTTGATTTTGGAGGTAATTGGGATTCACACCTGCCTTTTGATCGAGTTTCTCTTATAATAACAGCTATCATTCCAGATTCGGTATGGCCCCATTTGAAGCACTTTACGGTCGTAAGTGCCGCTCCCCGATTTGTTGGAGCGAAGTGGGTGAAACTCAAATCACAGGACCCGAACTTGTTCAAGAGACAACCGATAAAATCGCCAAGATCCGTGATCATCTGCTGACTGCCCGAAGCCGACAGAAGAGTTACGCAGATCGCAGGCGAAAGCCTCTCGAATTTCAAGTTGGTGATCTTGTTCTCCTCAAAGTGTCGCCTTGGAAAGGTGTTGTCCGCTTTGGGAAGAAGGGTAAGCTTGCTCCTCGTTATGTTGGTCCATTCAAGATTCTCGCGCGTGTGGGAAAAGTTGCCTACAGACTTGACCTGCCGCCCGCGCTCAGTAATGTGCATCCAACGTTCCATGTATCCAATCTCAAGAAGTGTTTAGCTGACGAGAACCTTCACATTCCACTTGATGAAGTTCAAGTTGATGAAACTATGCATTTCGTTGAGAAAGCCTGTTGAGATTATGGATCGCGAGGTAAAGCAGACCAAGCGCAGTCGTATCCCCATCGTGAAAGTTCGCTGGGAGTCCAAGCGCGGAGCCGAGTTTACATGGGAAAGGGAAGATCAAATGAAGATCAAGTACCCGCACCTGTTCTCTGCGCAACCTACTTCGAGATAAATTTCGGGACGAAATTTCTTAAAGTAGGGGAGACTGTAACATCTGCCCCGATCCGACCCGACCCAGGTACCCGTTTCTCTGACCCGATCTCTTTCTTTTATGATTTAATATTTATACTTTATATTTTACTTTTACTAATAATATATATTTTCCTTCCCGCCTCTTTCTCTCTCTTTCTTTCCGCCGGTCCCGTCCCTCTCCTTCTCTCTTTCCGCCCTCTTTTCCCTCTTGTCGCCGTCCCGCCCTTACGCCTTGTTTCCCTCTTTCTTCTAACTCTTTGCTTGTCCTTTGTTCCTTCCCGCCTAAGGTTGTCTGCGCAGCTCCACGCGCCAGACCCCTTACAAGGAATCCTGCGTGAAGACCACCTGTTTCAGCGATACGCGAGACGAACTCTTCTCGCAGCGCGCTAAGAATTGTAATTCTTCTCGCAGCGCGCTAAGAACGGTAGTTCTTCCCGCGACGCGCTAAGGATTTGTAGTTCTTCTCGCAGCGCGCTAAGAATCGTAGTTTATCCCTCGACGCGCGAAGAATTATAGTTCTTCCCGCGGCGCGCTAGGAATTTTTAGTTCCTCCCGCGGCGCGCTAAGAAATGTGATTCTTCCCGCGGCGCGCTTAGAAATGTATTTCTTTCCGCGACGCGTTAAGGTTGGTTCTGTCTGCCTTCGCGCTCGCGCTCTCTTGACCTTCTGTGTCTGCCTTCGCGCCTTAGCCTTCTCGCGCTGAACCCCTTGAGTTTTCTTCTGTTGAATCTAGCCGTTTGCTTTTGTGTTGTCTTATCTTTTGAGCTGTTGACCTAATCTGCTTTAATGTCTGAAAAGTTACTTTCGGCGCAGCAGGCGCACCAACCCCATTGGTTGGCAGAAAAAGTGACTGACATTATCTTTTGAGATCTGCTTTTGCCATGCTTGACCAGTACCATTATCTGATCCGCCCATGCTTTTTTACTGTTAACCTGTCAGCTTTATCTTGCCCCCTGCAGCTGCCATATCTTTTGATATCTTTTTGCTTTTGGAATCTTTTACTTTTTGAGATCTTTTCCCCTTTTCTAGGGATTGTGTCTCCTAGGGTTTCCCTATAAATAATAATCTTATTTTCCTAACACTACACACACAAAACACACTTATTATCTCTCTTCCTTTGCTCTCTGCCGATTGTCCTTCTGCCGCCTCCTCTCTTGCCTCCGTTTTCTCCTCTCCTCTGCCCTGATTTTCGGTAAATATATATATAATAAATTTACTTATGCTAACTTATAATCAAGACTTAAATCAATTCATTAAAACAATAATCTTATTTATAGGTTAACTTGTGCTTGTTTAAAGTTGGTTCTTGCTTTATCTTACACCGCATCGTTTATCAAGTGAGTAATCTCGTACCTAATCCCTTTTTGCTTTTAAATGTTTTGGGATGTTCATGTGTTCATACAAAACTTAGAGTCTTAAAACTGTTTATGAACTTTAGTCGCGCAGTATCCCATGTGTTGAGGACGTAGACTTGGCTGTTTATTTGTATGTGTGGATCATTAACCGTCTTGTCGGTCTATTCCGCAGTTCTCATGGTACCATTAGATGAACACGGGAGAACTATCGTTTATGATTTTCTCTTTTTGTTTGCACATACACAGTTTGTCTTGTTTGTGAGCTCAATTGTGAGCACTGGCAGTCTTATGAATCTTAGAGTTGGTCCCGATCAGATTACACCCTTGTTGAAAACCAGACATACACATGTTGCGCGCAGATTTATTGTTATCTATGTATTGTATTAAACTTGATTTCTCACCAACACGCAAGTGTTTGACGTTTATTTTAACACATGTTCAGGTTTGCAGTAGCTGTTTTGGAGCTTGTGGACATGTAGGACGTTTTTTACTTTTGGACCTAGATTAAAATGTATCAAGACAAGTTTATTGTTGTTCGAAATATTATGATATATTTGATTTTATGATGATTTATGTTATCTTGTTTACCTTGCGCAGTGCGCGATACGAACGTATTTATTAAATATTGACACCCAATAGTGTCACGAGTAATGAAACAATATGTGGCGCCCCGATGTATAATCCGCCTTTGGTCGGGGTGTTTACACCCAATGTAACACCCCGACTAAAGCGGAATACGTCCGGGTGTGACGTACAGATCACTCATAAGCTCGTAACGCTATTAAAGCGACAATAAATATATTTAATTCATTTTAATACATCACAAATACACAATCAAATATTAATACAATAAACTTTGAATTTTCGTCTCTTGTAACCTAATGGTCCAACTATTCTATTCTTCGATCCTTAAACTTCAACCTGCAGCACGTTGAAAATAATATATTTTGTCAACAATAATGTTGGTGAGAATTCATATAGTTTTTTGCATATATATAATACGAAAAGTGTAAAATTCACAAGTTAAGATGTATTTGCCTAAATCATAAAGCAAAGAAAAGTAAATACATGATATTCCGTTCGCTTGACAAAAGTCAAAATCTACTAAGGAACCCCCGTTCGCCGCACTACTTGGAGTATAGAATAATGATACCGCCATTTAAAAATGGACGGCGCAGGTACGCCCCGTCGGACCCTCCCGCTATGAGTATGTGTATGAATCTCCACCAATAAAACAATAAACAATTTGCACATAACCACATAGTTTGCAAGCAATATGATTCAAAACAAATACATACAAGACACGCATGTGAATTTTGGTTTGCAACATGACACAATGAAATCAAAGTTTGGAACGTGCTACACCCCAAAACGTTAAAAGATGGAAAATGGAGTTATGAAAACTCACCTTATAAATTGATATGATAAGGAAATCCGAAATTGTCAAAAAGATTGAGGATGGCTAAGGAACCGGAAGCGTCACAAAACTCCAAATGAGCAATTCACACTAACTACGATAAAATACAAGACTCAATCGATAATCTAACGGAGTTAATATTGTATGAACTTGTATTGAATGTTTTATTAATTTATAACTTTTGATTATTATATTAGTGATTAAGTTTGAACGAAATTTGGGTATTATAACGATATAAGTACTTTAACGGCAAAGACATGAGGCTTATATGTTTCAAAGACTTGCACTAAAGTTTACAAATCGAAATCATAAATATTGTTTTAGCGAAAAGATTTTAAAGAGTTAAAGTTTACTTTTATTATTAACAAATGATTTTTAATCACGGTTTATGAGAACAGAAATTTTGGTTTTTAAGTGTAAAAAGGTGAGACATATTTTATGGTTAATTTAGATAATTTTTATTTAATTTAAAAATGATTTTTGTGATTTATTATGATTTTTAAATGATTAATTAATTAATTAAAGACAATTAAATTAATATTTGTAATAAAAAAATAAAATAAGTCTTTCCGTTACCAACTAAAAGTATTATCCAGTTGCTCTAGATATAATATTCATTAAGAATACAATTTTATTTGTTTATATATAATAACAGATACAAGCTATATTATTTATTAATAATAGTTATAATAACAGTAATAAAAAAGAACAAAACGCTTGACCCGGGTTTACACGTAATGAAGTTAACTAGTTGACTATCATAGCAATTCAGTTTATGTATGAGAAAAAGATAATTATAAATAAAGTAGTATTTTCATCTTCTTCTTCATAAAACCCTAGAAACCCAATTTATTAACCCATTCTATGTTTGATGAAATTATGTTAGGGTTTTAATAGACACTAGAAAAATAACAGAATCCATATAAAAATTACCCGGATTAGTTACGGATTGACGGAGAAATGTGGTTGGCCGGAGTTGGACTTTGACGGTCGGATTTGGTATTACAGAGAGTGTATTGGATTGAATTGAGTGTTGGGACAAGTTTAGAATGATGTTTAGGATTTATTTATACTGTTCATTGGAGCGTAGGCTCGTTAATTGTATTAATTGGCTCATGGCCGTTTTACGGCGGATATTGCGGAATTAAACCGACGGTTAATACGTTATAATGCAATTAATATGTTGACTAACGTTTATAATCAAAATCTAAGATTGTTAAACCAAATAAACGGGTCAAACGGAATTAAAAACCGGTTTTACGTTTTTCCGACGCGGATTCCAGCGACCGAATTTGAACGGGAATACAGGGTTGGCTGGGAGGGGGGTTGGGTTGTTTTTGTAAAATTATTATTATTTTAGGCAAATTACGACGCCGGTCCCTCTAGTTCCAAGGTCTTTTAAAAACTAAATTAAAGTTCATATTTACATTAATGATCCTTTAAGTTATAAAATTTGCTAAAAGTATGTATAATTATATTCGTGTTAATTTCATATTAAATCCGATAGCTTGAGGATTGATTAACGGTTAAAATTTATTGAAAGAAATATTAAACGTGTGAACAATGAACTTCGAACGTCAGAAACAAATAATACATCAAAACGTCCCAACGGGTCGGGTTAACGAATTCAATAAAAATCGACAACAATAGAATACCTTAAATGAAACTTATCTATATATGTGTAACCAAAAATTTAAAACGGATCGGGTTTTCGGGTTTGAAATGTAACGGATGTTACAGGATTCACAACCTTTAGAAATTTCGTCCCGAAATTAAAATAAAAATAAAATTTTAAAAGAAAACAACTAATATATGGAGTTGTTAAAAGTTTTAACGATTAAATACACATAATTAAATAAAAACAGTAACGTCGTTCTTTGAATGACCCGAAGACGCCACAAATAGGAATATGGCAAGGACACTTATATATAGGATGTACCAGCGGCGTATCCACCATGCCCTTATCATACTGCATTTATCCCGTCTTTCCAAGATCATTCCAAGTTTCGAGTTATTACATACAACGTACTTATTATGTCTTCCATGCGAGGACTTGGATAATTACGTGTCGACCCATAATTACCTTTATCGTCGGATGGTCCACATAATCCGTCCCATCATGTGGGTTTTAATAAATAAAATCTTATATGAAAGTTTGGACATCAAGAACAATGAACTATAAGGATCAAAACTAACAAAAATATATAAGCGAACCCTTTGAGGTCAAATATCAAGATAAATAATGTAACATCAAAGTTAGCTATAACCAACGAAATAATTGAATAAATTTAAATAACGAAATTCTAGAATTAAAGAATATTTAAACAGAAGATTGAAAAATGAAATAAATTAACGGAGTATTAAAGTCAAAAGAAAACCCTTGATACTAAGGATACTATGGTAAATGAAAAATATTCATCATAGGTTACTTAAACACATGAAACATTGTGGTCATAAAAGACTAAAATTTGTGAAAACATATGATAACTACAAGAAACTATCAAAGAATTAGGAGAAGTAAAATAATGACTCAAAGATGTTAGCATTATTAATCTCGGGGAAGTTTGACCGCCACGGGAAGGGGTTTATGTTTGAGACGTCCGCATTGAGATATTGGTAAAACGCAAATATAATATTAAATCATTGAAATAAAACGAGTACATGAGGCTCCTATTAGATAGCTATGTCTTACATAGCCCCAGTTTGAAAGTAAACCGATCATAGGCAGCAAAAAATGTGATTACGGTTTCTATTAGATAACCATGAACATGGTCCCGGTTCCTGCTAACACTTAAGTTTGGGGTTGACCGGTCATAGACCGCCAAAAAGAGTGATTACGGTTTCTATTAGATAAACATGAACATGGTCCCGGTTCCTGCTAACGCTTACGTTTGGGTTTGACCGGTCTAGACCGCCAAAAAGAGTGATTACGGTTTTTATTAGATAACCATGAACATGATCCCGATTTCCGTTAACGCTTACGTTTGGGGTTAACCGGTCATAGACTGCCAAAAAGAGTGATTACGGTTTCTATTAGATAACCATGAAAAAGTATGTATAATTATATTCGTGTTAATTTCATATTAAACCCGATAGCTTGAGGATTGATTAATGGTTAAAATTTATTGAAAGAAATATTAAACGCGTGAACAATGAACTTCGAACGTCAGAAACAAATAATACATCGAAACGTCCCAACTGGTCGGGTTAACGAATTCAATAAAAATCGACAACAATAGAATACCTTAAACGAAACTTATCTATATATATATAACCAAAAATTTAAAACGGATCGGGTTTTCGGGTTTGAAAAGTAACGGATGTTACACCCAAGCAGTAACTAGTAATTTTGATTTCATAATCATTGGTCTTGCAATCATTTGAAGTTGCTTAATAAGCGATTCAGCAAGCCCGTTTTGTGTGTGTACATGAGGTACAGGATGCTCCACACTTATCCCAATAGACATGCAATAATCATTAAATGTTTGGGATGTAAATTCACCAGCATTGTCTAACCGAATTTTCTTAATGGGGTAATATGGGAAATGTGCTCTTAACCTTATTAATTGAGCAAGTAGTCGTGCAAATGTCATATTACGGTTTGATAATAAACACACATGAGACCATCTAGTTGATGCATCAATTAAGACCATAAAGTATCTAAATGGTCCACTAGAGGGATTTATAGGCCTACATATATTACCATGTATTCTTTCTAAAAAACTAAGAGATTCGGTTCCCACCTTAGCCGGTGAAGGACGAGTAATTAATTTTCCTTGTGAGCATGCAACATATGTAATTTCCTTAGAATGAAGGACCTTTTGATTTTTTAATGAATGCCCACACGAATTTTCAATAATTTTCCGCATCATAATTGATTTGGGATGGCCTAACCAGTTATGCCAAATGATAAAATTTTCCCGGTCCATAAACTTTTGGTTTATGACCATATTTGATTCAATTATATTATTTTTAGTATAATACAAACTAGAGGCAAGTGCGGGTAACTTTTCTAGTACATGTTTTTCACCCGAAATCGAACTTGTGATTTGAAGGTACTCATCATGTCCATCACATGTTGCCTCAAGATGATTATCCATTTAGACGAATATCTTTAAAACTTATTAAATTTCTTTGAGACGACGGAGCAAATAATGCATCGTTAAATTTGAAATGTGTTCCACCCGGTAACACAACATGTGCTTCTCCAAAACCTTCAATTAACTTTGAACTACCGTATATAGTACCGACGTTTACCTCTTTTATAATTATATTAGAGAAAAAATTTATTTTCTTGAAAATTGTATGCATGGTTGCGCTGTCGATTAGACATATGTCTTCATCGTTTATAGGACATTTTAAATGCTCCATATACTTCAAAACAAAAAGAAAAATGACAAAAATAGAATGCATAACATGCCCAAAATATCTCATACGCTTAGAGAAAAAAAAAACACATTATTTCAAAGAAAATGCCTAGACATGACATAACGAAAATAACATAAAATTAATTCCAATTACTCATATGTAAGGGAAATTGCAAGCATCCCTCTTGGGTGTATCATCAATGATATCACCAGAATTCATATTGATTGGATAAAATGATGAAATCATCCACATCAAGAGCAATTATATTAGTATGTTCATTGTGACCATCAGGGATATCAATGTTGCCATCTTCATATGCAAAATTCGTTTCTATTCCTTTTCCTTTATTTTTGATTGATTGTTGATAGAGTGTCACCAAGTGTTTAGGCGTACATTTGTCTTCCACATCGATGACATGCATTTGATGTGTTTAGGCGTACATTTGTCTTCCACATCGATTGTTGGTAGAGTGTCACAGTGCCCAATGGTTATTACTTCCACATCGATGACATGCATTTGATGTGGTTACATTTGTCTTTTTATCACTTTTATACTTAGGCTTCTTTCCATTTTCTTGCCCTTTATGATGGGATCTTGTGTTCTTAAATTGAACACCATGATAACTTCCCCGGTTATATCCACGTCCACTACCACGACCACGATAGTAACCACGATCATGACTTCCACTTTGATCGTTATATGCTGCCACATTCGCTTCAGGGAATGGGGCTGTGCCAACCGGTCGGGCCTCATGATTTTTCATCAAGAGCTCATTGTTTTGTTCGGCCACAAGTAAATATGAAATAAGGTCACAATATTTTGTAAAACCCCTTTCACGATATTGTTGTTGCAATAGCACATTTGATGCGTGAAATGTGGAGTATGTTTTTTCTATCATATCCTCATCAGTAATATTTTGTCCACACAAAATCAATTGTGAGGTTATTCTAAACATAGCCGAGTTGTACTCTCTTATTGATTTAAAGTCTTGTAACCTTAAGTTGACCCAGTCATAACGAGCTCTTGGTAATATTACTGTTTTTTGGTGGTCATATCTTTCTTTTAATTTGGTCCACAAGTCAAGGGAATCCTTAACCGTTAGGTACTCGGTTTTTAAGTCCCTTTGCCTTATCTTGGATGGATGTTGTATTATCTTCTTTAATTGTGTCACCAAGATTGTTGGCATTTAGGTGCATTTCCGCATCCAACACCCATGACAAATAATTCTTTCCGGTAATGTCCAAAGCTAAAAATTCAAGCTTTGCTAGGTTTGACATGATAAACGCTAAAATACAAAATATATGAATTAATATGTCACTTAAAATGTATTCACGTCAATGTTGTAACATCATTGGTTACAATTTTGATTATTATGAAAGAAAACATAGCAATAATATGACAATATATACAATCGGTTACAATAATAAGTGTGGTGTAAAAAAATTGCGTCACACAAAAAATAATAATAATAAACTACAACATTACATTTTGCCCATAGAAGCATCATTCTAGCAAAATTATACATGTGAATTTATGTGTGAGAACAATATTATGCATGCATCATTCTAACAAAGTTATACATATAAACAGGAGCATGTATGTGTGAAAACAATATTATTATGTATCATTCTATCAAAATTATATTATTCTCAACATGTATGATGACATTGAGATTTTATCAAAAGAAAATGGCATGGATCATACTCAAACATGTATGTGTAATTCGAAATCAAATCAGTGGATGTGGATCATTCAAATTAATTATATTATATTCAATTTTACTTAAAAGGAAGATATATAGCTTGTTGAAATTATACCCAAAATTAATTTTACACCATGTTTATGAACTTTGATCAGTAAGATGAATTAAAACACTCAATTTGTAAATCTAATATTGTTTTATATAGAAAATCATGTTATAGGTTTAGGCCATTTGGATGATTATAAGACATAGAACAGAGATGTAAAAGTTCCTAGCCTCCAATTTCATAATCAAACCCAAAATTAAAATTATATTACGAACATCAAAATCATTTAGTTAAATTGTTAACTTATCTAAATAATATCATTATATGGAAACATTAAAATCTCTAATACATCTCAAGATATTATACGGAAATAATAAAATCTCTAACACATCTCAAGATATGCATACTCACCGTATGATAATAGATGAGGATTCAAACTTTCAAGAGTCGTGCTGATAACGTGTTATGAAACAACTAGAACATATTAGTAAGATAGAGAGGATTGGGGAATGAATTCTTTTATTATATCTTCAATATGGAGTACAAGCCTCTATTTATAGGCTTATTACAATAAACACATAATTAACATAAGAGGGAGTTGAGCACATAGAGAGTCAAAATATAATGGTACATGATATAGAGAGTCATAATGATAATTCATAACAATAATAAAGTAGTTTTACGGGTGTTAGTTTTTGTTGAGATCTATTCTCAGTGTTTTTGTTGGGAGATATCTTAAATTGTGCATTCTCTTCTACCAAGTCAAATAAATATATTTCAACAAAAGATGTTTCAAGAATGTCCACCGTTATACAATTGATTCCCAACTTATTTTTTTGTTACCCCGACGTTTTTTTTTGGCCAACTAATGATGTCCACCTCTCCACTTTTACTCTAAGTTCCAATGGTGTATCTTTATGAAAGGATGGCGGCGACGGTATTGCAAATAATTTGTCCCCGTCGGAGCCTGACTTGTTGGGTATGTTTGGCAAAACTAGCTGGTAGCTGGTTGTAGCACCCCGGCCCTGAAGGGGCTGACGTGTCATAATACACATGGTTTCTGAACAAAAGTCATAATATTTGTTTATTTACTTGCCAAAGTCATAATACATTAGACAAGACAAACTTAAGTCTAATTTACAAACTAACATATTTAAAAGATATTTTATTAGGACCCTGATGCTTTATTCTTCTTTCTTAACCCCACAAAGTAACATGTGTACCTGTATAAAAATAAATAACAACGGAATGAGCCGAATGCTCAGTACGGAATAACAAGCTCAAACAATTAAGGATTTAATGGGACGCCATTTAGATTGAACGTATAATAAATGATACGATGCAAAGTAATCTTATCAAATAAATTCAATCGTATCATACGGATGTACCCATGAGTGAAACATAAAACATGATAATATACAGGTAGCTACTCCTGCATATTTGTCACACGAGATGGCGAGTTGACATACCCGCTATCCATCTCCTTAATATTAATCCTAGGATCGATCCATACGCCTCCTAATAGTCATATGTACCACTTGTACTTAGAAGACGCCGTGAACTGATCTCACCGTCACGGGTGGTGCACATGTTGTCGATGCCGCAACAACATGCTCGTGGGACACTCCACGAGAAGCGGAACTCAGGGTGCCAGAGTACAAATTACTTATTCATACAATAATCATAACATATATTGGAACATGCGATAATGAGTGACAATTTTTTTATTTTTTTTTTCAAATGTTATTACTTTACCTTTATATATATATATATATATATATATATATATATATATATATATATATATATATATATATAAATTAGTGACAATTTTTTTATTTGTTATTTTGAGTTTAAAATTTTTGGTCATTACAACTATTACCCCCTTAAAAGAAATTTCGTCCTCGAAATTTGTGGTTTCGTCTTGTTATGATTATTGTATGAATAAGTAATTTGTACTCTGGCACCCTGAGTTTCGCTTCTCGTGGAGTGTCCCACGAGCATGTTGTTGCGGCATCGACAACATGTGCACCACCCGTGACGGTGAGATCAGTTCACAGCGTCTTCTAAGTACAAGTGGTATATATGACTAATTAGGAGGCGTATGGATCGATCCTAGGATTAATATTAAGGAGATGGGTAGCGGGTATGCCAACTCGCCATCTCGTGTGACAAATATGCAGGAGTAGCTACTTGTATATTATCATGTTTTATGTTTCACTCATGGGTACATCCGTATGATACGATTGAATTTATTTGATAAGATTACTTTGCATCGTATCATTTATTATACGTTCAATCTAAATGGCGTCCCATTAAATCCTTAATTGTTTGAGCTTGTTATTCCGTACGGAGCATTCGGCTCATTCCGTTGTTATTTATTTTTATAAAGGTACACAGGTTACTTTGGGCGGGGTTAAGAAAGAAGAATAAAGCATCAGGATCCTAATAAAATATCTTTTAAATATGTTAGTTTGTAAATTAGACTTAAGTTTGCCTTGTCTAATGTGTTATGACTTTGGCAAGTAAATAAATAAAAATTATGACTTTTGTTCAGAAACCATGTGTATTGTGTCAGCCCCTTCCGAGCCGGGGTGTTACACTGGTAGCTGGTAGCTGTTAGCTGTAGCTTTTTAGATATATTTAGGTATTTGGCAGAGTAGCTGGAGTTTTTTAGATATATTTAGGTATTTGACAGAGTGGCTGAAGCTTTTAATAAAACTAATTGGGTGCCAACGCGGTGCGGCGGAGTGCGCGCGCAACCTGATATCAACCGCATAATCAGTGTCGGTACGTGATTCACTTTATATTAGTGCACGCATAACCCGAATGCAGACGTTTACTTCGTGCAAAGGCAGCAAGCGTGTAATCGTGGAGAAAATCAAGAAACAAAAGCTAAATTATTAATTTCAAATAGATAGTTTTTTAAACCAACCTCTTTTGATTTGAAACCCTTTCCGACCCGACACTGTTTTAATCTGAAACATATTCTGACCTGGCCCCTTTGACCCAAAACCGTACCGACATGAACCGAACTAAATTAACCCTTTTTTATCGACTCGTTCCGACCCTAATTTGGTCTTACACATGACCCGAGCTCGTCTGACTCGACTTGTTGCCAATCATAACCAGTAAAGAAGTATATCAATATCATACTCAAATTAAAAAGAATAAAATACTCTTTTTTATGATGTAATGCGTTTAAAAAAATATTAACGTATGAAAAAGTTATGGACTTTTAAAAAGTAATGTGGGTAGTTAGTTTTGAATAAGGGTAAAATATGTAACTATTATATAAATTAACAAAAGTTGATGAAAGTTCAAGTATCAAAATTGTAAATTCAATTGTAAAAGCTTGTAGCTTTTACTCAAACGCTAGTAGTAGTAGCGTTTAGAAAAAAGAGCTTTTTTTCCTAATATAAAGCTTCAAGCTCATTGAACCAAACAAGACTTTTTGTTAGATAGGAGCTTTTTCTTAAAAGATTGAAACTTGAAGCCCCTAAAAGCTCCTAAAAGCTCCTTGCCAAACATACCCATTATATCCCATTAGTTTTGCACAGGTCAAAATACACAAAAGCTAATCAATTATGTCCAGAATAATAATACGGCCGGTTCCAACGGCAGTGGCGGAGCCACACTTTCACCACCGCGTTCGGCCGAACCCGGTTCTTTTTCGGTTTTATATATAACCTATAGGGTTGAATTAACGAGCGAACCCATTATTTCGACGAACGAACCCAGTATCGTTTTAAAAAAGTATATTCGAACTCATTGATTATAAAAAGTTTAGTTATATTTTCTTTAGTAACGAATATTATTTTAATAAAATATAAAAAACTTAAAAAAAACTATAAAAATTATTAACAAACATTATATATGACCCAATAATACCCTATTACCCCATATATATATAGATAAATAAAAAGCCCAAATTACTCATAGAATTGATCAATAAGCTCAACCCAATTAACATTATTAAACATAATACCAAAATAAAAAATATATAAATAAACAAATAAAAACATCGGTCATCGACTCAACAACCGATCAGCTTCTTTCTATCGACCAGATGACCATTGCTTCATCGCCTTAGTCGTTCGCTTCAAGGTTTCAACCTACGCCAACAACCAATGCTTGTTGGTCTATCTTTTGACAAATGTTTTTTTTCAATGAAGCATGTGAAGTCGGATTTGCGTAATCATTTGGGTGACGATTATATGAATGATGCTTGTATTGTATTTGTTATATTGAGAATGAGTTCTTTTTAAAGTCGCGATTGAAGATATTTTTCAAAACATGAAAACACGTAAGGAACAATTATAATATGCAATATCTTTTTATTTAATGACTTTGTATATTATTGAATGCTAACGATATATTTTTGTTATGATAGTGATATTGCATTTTATTTATCTAACCGAATGAGCGACCCGACCCGACCCATTCGAGCCCGAAAACTTTGACACTGGAAAAAAATTAAGAATCAAAAAATTCCAAACCTATAGAAAAAAGTTCCTGGCTTCGTCATTGTCCAACGGTGACATGGTGGCAGGCCGTCGGTTTTGACGGGGCACCTTGAAGACAGCAGCGTCGCCGCCATCCTTTTATTAAGATACATCGTCATAACTAGAGTAAAAGTAGAGAGGTGGGCTTCATTGATTGGCTGAAAATAAACATTGGGAACCGACTGTGTTATGGTGGACATTCTTGGAACATCTTTTGTTGTTGAAGGGCACCTCTTTGACTTGGTAGAAGAGAATGGACAATTTGAGGATTTCCCTTTTGTTAATATTGTTAACATAATAAACAATTTAGATACTTAATATAAACAAATATTTAAATGTTTATAAACAAAATAACAATCAACTAAAAAGGCACATTGTTTTTTTCTCATTTTGACGACCAGCTTCCCAGTAGTGTAGGTTCTGTAAGATGGCATTGTAGGGTTTGTATCATTTTATAAGGATTGTATTTTTCTTTTATATAAACTTACAAAATGTGACATTCGTCATTTTTCAAACCCAAAAACCCGACCCATTTTAATATTTTGATACTTTTCGGATCCGCATTTATTTATAAAATACCGTATTTATTGAGTATTAATATTTATTATGTCATTATGATGTTATTTATCCATTCGCAAGTAGTATTTAATGAGTATTTATGCATGGTATTTTGTTTAGATGCTATGAAATTGTTTATAAGTTAACTTTCATGTATTTCGAACCATTATTAGATTTAAACCTAAGTCCAAGGACCAATTTTGTCAAAAACTTAAAATTCTAAAATTTTAGCCGCGTCGCGCATCATGATAGACACAAGCTGAGTCAGTCACGTAGCGCGACGATCCTAGGTTTTACCCGTTATCAAATTGGGCCGCGCTATGCAACCACTTGCTCGTTTACCTGTCGCGATACGCGAAGGAGGCCCAGATCAGTCAACATGAGCTTGCTTCACGACTTGCGTCATGCTTGACCTATTTCTCGCTTATTAATTCGTTTTGAACATTTTAGCGTGTACCTAGACCCAATTCTAACCTATGTACATGATCTTTTACCATCAATTTGTTATAATATTATTATGTGAGTCAAAATTTATGATTTGAAGCCTTATGACTAGCCACTTCACTAACCATTCAATTAATTCGTTTTAACCTTATTTTTAACAATTTTTTTGCCTATATAAACACCACTTCACTTCTGCAAATCTTTCATCACAACTCATTTCACTCCCAATTGTGTTCTAGCTCTTTAATTTGTGTAAAGTCCAAATTTGATCAAGAAAAGTCAACTGTCCAGATTTTCTTTTTCTCGTTCAAGTTCCCTCCTCGGATTAGTATGTTGATTTTTCTGTGAGTTTAGTTTGTTTAGGTCGTTATGCTATATTAAAAATATTTTCAACGGCATTCGTCTGACCAAAAACGAACTAAACTCGCTTATGTTAATTTTGGACAAAGTTTGGTTATTTTTATACATATAACTTTTAAAACATAAACTACTATGGTTCTAACCAAAGAATAATATTTTTACCATGAAGGAAACGAACCTGACATAAAATCGGGTTCAAGTCCGACTAAAATGAACCACTCACTTAATCCATTTTCTTAATTTTTAGGCCCGTTTAAGTTTCTTGAACGACTAAACTCATAAAAATTGATTAACAAATATCGCAACCCAAATTCTTAATAAATTTTACCAACTTGGGTATTTTTTTATGTCAAAAACATAACTAAACCATTATAGAGGAAAATATATATATATATATATATATATATATATATATATATCTTTTCGTTACAAACTCTAAAATTCCAAACTTTAAACAAAAAACATATCGTCGTCTTTGATATTTTATTTCGTGTCCATTATTTTGAATCTAGAATTTATTTTCTAGGACCGATCGTCAAACTAAACTTGTCCGGTTCAACTCGCTTAAAAGCTTAGTTCACTTTCACTCGCTTACTTTAACAAGTGAGTTTTCATAACCCCGTTTTTAACGCTTTACAATACTTTTTAGGGTGTAGCACATCATTTATCTTGTTAGTTATGAGCTTGTTTATAAACCGATTTACATTTATCGTTCATGTTAATATTATTCTCGCATCTTGTTTATGATTATACGTGAATTATGTGCAACATGTTTACTGTTTTTATGTTGGATGTTACGCAAACGCATACACATAGTGGGAGGGTCCTATCACACCCCAATTGACGGGGAATTACACATCAGGGCGTGAACGGCGAATTGAGTACTTCCTTTTTCACCACGTCTTGTATATTCGGATTTAGTTGTCTCTGTTTCTACACTACAGGTTTGAATTCTTTTTCCATCAGAATCTTGTGAGTGAAAAATGACGGGCTGATGCCTTTGATGTCCATGATTTTCCAAGCGATGGATTTCTTATGAGATTTAAGAACTTCGAGTAATATTTCTTTATCATTTCTTGAAAGGTCGAAAGAACTGATGACAGTAAATGAGAATTTCCTTCAAGGAAAGCGTATTCGAGGTGTTTTGGTAATTCTTTGAGTTCTAAAGTAGGTGGATCTATGACAGAGGGTTTGGCTTTTAGTTCGGATCCCTATCTACTTCTTCGAATGTTTCCTCCGAGTTGCTTTCTTCTTCCTCCTTCTCTCCTTGATAAACAACTTGATCTTTTAAATTGACGACGTGCTCCTTCTCCACAATCAATTTTGTGTCGCATGCTTCTTTTTCAATTGTTTTCCTTATATGACAACTCACTATTGATTCACACATACCCAGGAAGTATGCAAAATCATCGGTGTACTGCCTAGATTTGCCTAAGTCAAAAGTTACCTCATCATCCTCTATCCTGAAGTGAGTTTGCCAGTGCAAACATCAATGAGTGCTCTAGCGATAACTAAGAATGGTCTTCCTAAGATAAGGGGTACAGAAGTGTCTTTGTCCATGTCTAGAATTACGAAGTCGACAGGAAAGGCAAACTTATCGATTTTGACTAACATGTTTTCCACTATGCCTCTTGGGTATTTTACTGATCTATCGGCTAGCTGAATGCTCATATGAGTTGGAATAAGTTCTCCAAGTCCCAACTTAGAGAAAACTGTATAAGGCATTAAGTTGATACTAGCTCCTAGGTCGGCTAAGGCATTGCTGACAAACAAGTTCCTATCAATCTGGGGATAGTGAAACTTCCTGGGTCAGTCATTTTCTTTGGAAGTGTTGGGTCATGGTTTGTGGTTTATGCTTGTAGTATTGGGCTTAGTTTTGGGCTTTTGTATGTAAACCGAGATCACTTGATCACGGTGGGCTTTAGTCTGTTTTGGGCCTAGTTGGTAGGATATATACTGATGTATGTTATCGATATTAGGGTTGTTCATTCAAGTATTATTATTGACTCCGTATAAGTTGTTAAGGGCTTAAGCACCCGATGTATAATATACTTGTGTTTTTGAAGTTTTTACGTGTGTTCTTGTGTATTGCATAGAATCGGCTTGGGATTAGTTTCCGCCTAATCATCAAGTATATCGATATCACATTGAAAGATCCTTTCACGGGACTTACAATTGGTATCAGAGCCTACAGACCTATTCTAGGCTCGGTTGAAGGTGATATCAAGGATTTTATCGGTGACGTTCAGGTGTGTTTGTGGTTGAAGATTTCTGAATTTTGAAGAAGATTGTTCTTCACGTTCTTCGGGTTCTTGAGATTTTTCTGGAAATGACTTGAGTTAATCTTTGAATTAAATTCAAATCCCTTCATTCTCAGGATTTGATTCTATCTTTAAGTTTCCCAAATCAAGAACCTTCCTTTTTCCCGGGATTTGACTAAATATTCAAAGATTTCCATATCAAGATCTTTGATAGTTTTCAGCTGATTTTATTAAGTTCTCGGGCAGATTTGATAGTTCTCCGTCAATAATCAAAGTTCTCAGCCACGGTTTGAAGGTTCTCGGGAAAGTTTTGATAGTTCTCGGTGGTTTTTGTTCTCAGGAAGTTTTCAGTGTTCTTGGGTGGATTTCAGTATTCTCGGGAAGTTTTCTGTGTTCTTGGGCGAATTACAGCGTTCTCGGCTAGTTTTGCTTGTCCTCGGTCAAGTTTCAGGGTTCTCGCTACTGTTCAAGTGGGCTTCTGATTCATTGGGCCAGTCATCCGAGGTAAGTTCGTGGCTTTCACCTCTTCCAGATCATCCGAGGTAAGTTCTGAACTATGTTCTCAAACCTGTATTAATAAGGTAAATTTATATAAGATTCACATTAGTAATCTGCTTAGAGAAATGGAGGGAATTAATATGAAAATGCTACCCTTAAGAAACTGGAAAAGGCATTAAAAGATAGAATGATTGAAATTTGTTAAAATAACGAAATTTGTTATTAAAAGATAGAATGATAGAATGATTGAAATTTGTTTAACAAATTTGGATGGCTCTTCAGGTTATGTTTAAGGTTAAGTTTAGGGTGTTTATATATGTGACACCCCTCTAAATAGGTCATTTTATGTACATTTATTAAACATGATTTCGTTACATTAATTCTTGAATGATTGAAATTTGTTATGCTTAATAACAATGAGTCTAGCTTAAGACCACATATGCACGATACATTGCATATAAGTAATTTATTTTTAATTAAATTACTCAAACTTTGGGATTTATCTGACGAATGCGAACGTTGGCGATAATTTTAAGCGGCTCCAAATATATATTTAAACGAAACATGCTATTTGAGGTATATGTTATACGACTACATTTTATAATGGTTTTTATAAAATATTTGAGTGTCGAATATGAGACAAGTATGAGAGACTAGTTGTATTATACTAATGGTGCATAAACATTAAAAAAAATAATAAGAAGAAGAAACATACAAGTCAGGGAGTAAGATGTTTGAAAATAATAAATCAAATTTTTACGCACACCAATCAAATTATTACCATCCCTAACCATTTGACCAAACCCCAACACAAATGTTGGGTCGGATTTATGATAAGGAAGATTGGAATCTTCTCAACCTCCTCAGAAAACGACTAAGTATGGACTTTGAGCAAGCCTAGATGATCGGGCATGGTTTTACTACTTCGAGTAAGGTCTTCAGAACCTTAAATGGTTAATTCTTCTAAGTGTTAAGGCTTCGAGTAAGCTACACTTCAACAAGCAAGAGTGTTCTTCTATCGAGCATGGATTGCCAATTGAGCAAACAGCTTGATCATACAAGTTTTAACCAAGTGTTACGAGCATAGGATGATCGAGCACATGGGGACAAGCATGGATGCAATAAGAAGATGTCATGTGATCAAAGCAAGGACTTCGAGCACAGTTCAGTTCCCGAGCAAGATTTACATCCGAGCATGCTAAAGATTGCTGAATAAGAAAGCTGAAGACATCAAGAAGAATGAGCTTGCTCGATGGTCTAGTTCGAGCAAAGCATGGACTAGTCAAGAGGGATGAAGTCTGCTGGAAGGGAATATCTTCACTGAATATATTCTAAGTAAAGTATGCTCAAGGACATTCATCGAGCATACCTAGCATAGGGAGTTTGCTCGAGCAAGTTTGTTACCTTGCTCAAGGACTCAACACTTGTATTATTTTGTATTTCATTATGTAATGATTAGGAACTTCTAGAAGGAATGTCAGGGTCTATAAATAGGGGTCCTAGGTTTTCATTTAGGGCACGGATTTACACACGGAATACGAGAAACATTCTAAAAAGAATATTCTATTTGTTTCGTTGTACAGCCGCCGCCGTCACACATGAAACCCTAGACGTTCCTCTCACTGTTTCATTAATGAATCATTTAATACAATGAATCTTTGTCTTTGAATGAGCATTTATTGACTATCTATTATTATTTTGTGTTTGCTATTTTCACCCCTTCATTCCCACTCGTTGGATATCCTGATTCCGCCGGGATATTCAACTGGCCTTTTGGGTAATCGAGTCGGTGTGTTCTTGTCAACCTTTTGAAGGTTTCACCTGACTCACGGTCCTGACAAGTGGTATCAGAGCTTGTGTAAGCTCGCTGAAGGCCATGGGACTGAAGGTGTGTGATAAAGCTTGAAGCTTTACTCTGTTTTACTGCTACAAATCTCAGATTTGATAAAAATGGAAGACCAGGAAGTTTCCACCAACAAGATTCCGAGGTTGCTTGGACAAGAAAACTTCATCAAATGGAAGGTGCTCTTCGAAGCAGTTGTGAACTACAACGACCCAGAGCTTTGGACTTCCATCACTGAAGGAAACTATGTTCCCTCAACAGCTCCGAACAACAATGCCACTGTTGAGCTAAAAATGAAGAAACGAGACGATAAGGCTTTGTCTATGCTGAAGTTAGGGCTTTCTTGGGAAATTTTGACAACTGTCAATCATCATAAGACCGCAAAGGGTATATATGATGCAGTTATCGAAATGTTTGAAGGGAATACTGAATTAAGAGACGTCAAGAAAGACAGACTGAAGCAGCAACTTGACAGGTTCAAGTTTAAAGACGGAGAAAGATTAAAATCAGTCTTGCAGAGGTTTATGACAATTGTAAACGACATAAGAACGACCGATTTTTAGATCTCTGACTTTGAGCTGAACAAAAAGCTCTTATCATCCTTGTCTGGAGAATGGTACACTGCCAGCAAGTTTATCAAAGAAAATGCCAGTTTTCCCAACTTCAAGTTGGATGATATGATTGCCTTTCTCAAGACTGCAGAACATGAGATGATAGAGAACCATATGATTAGGGAGGACAAGCCAAGTTTTCAAGTGAACAATGCCCTTGTAGCACCTATTGGCAACCTCTCAATCAAAAACCAGTAGCCAACAAGTTCCACTTGCAGTGGCCAATCAAGATTCAATGTTCAGCTTATTGAAGATGATAATGCCTCAATAGCAAATGGGCAGTAAACATTTATGCAGAACAATAATGCTCAAGGAATAGATTATCAAGCATTGTTTTATATGTTTACTGAGTCATACCATGCTTTTGTCGCTAAGAACCTGATCAACACAAGTATTGTGCAAGAAGATCTTGAGCAAATCGATGCTGATGATTTAGAAGACATGGACATAAAGTGGCAGGCATGCTATGTTAGCAGTAAGGAGCAAAAGGTTGTATAACAGAACTGGTGTAACAAGTTTCAATGGACCAAATGAAAGAATTGGATTTGACAAATCAAAGGCCATCTGTTATAATTGTCAACAACCAGGACATTTTGCTAGAGAATGCAACATGCCAAAGCAAGTTGGCAATCAAGTGAATCAGAACCAATTCTACCAGAACCAGAATCAGAACTTCCAGCACCAAAGAAATCAGATTACCAACCAAAATCCCTATCAAAATCCAAACAGACCCCAGCAACAAACCTTTCAACCCCAAAGAAACAATCAGATGCAGGTTCACACTACTCAGAACAGAACTAATCAAAACAATGTGAACCATCTGAGAGATCAAGGAAATGTTGCAGTAACAAGGGTGCCTCAAGATGGGGAATTTGATTGGAGCAACCATGCTGCTGAAATGGAGAAGGCAAATGTCGCATTTATGGCAAAAGTACATGACAAGCCTGAATCTTCAAATGCTAAGGTACAATCTGATATCTCAATTTCTGATCTTCTAATTACCATTGATGAATTAAATCAGGAGATTGGAAAGTGGAAAACTGAGTGTGGTAGAAAGGAAACCTTCTTGAATGTATATGAAGCAAGTGAAGCAAGTTATGAAAATCAAATCAAGGGGCTTGAAGAGGATTGTATGATGGCATACCAAACCCAATCAAGAATGACAATTGAAATTGAAGGGTTGAAAAAGATGTATGCATAAGAGAAAATGAAGAATGCTGACTTGCTGATTCAAATGGAATACTTGAAGAACCTTATTTCTACAGGTAATATAATGGATTATGTTGATAAAATGACTGAGGAAGAGAAGTATAGAAAGGTGCCACCACCTTTCTGTGATAGCTACCCACTGAAAGTAGACAAGGAAAGCAGAAGTGAATATCTTAAACAATTCAAGAATATTTTTGATGATAAGCCTGAGTTTGTGAAGCAATATGCTGATATGTTTATGGACAAGAATGGAGAGTTTGCAGTGAAGCAAAATGAGGAACCAGAGACTGAGAAGAATGAAAACAAGGAAGGTAAGAAAAAGAAGTGGAGTGAGTACTCCAATGAAGATAGTAACTGCAACTGTGGAAGCTCAAAGTCATCTAAGGGCAAGAAGAAAAGAGGATCAAGCAAAAAGAAAAGTGAAAAGATTCCTCTTCTTCCAAAGATGACTCCCAAGTTGAAGAAGCACTATGAAAAAATGAGAAAAGAACATGTAGTGTTTGATATTTGTGCCAGACCACAGTCTGAAATCAAGAAGAGAGATGAAGCTTCAATGAAATCCTCTTATGATCAGTCACACCCTCCAATCTATCCAGTCTTCTCAAACCATGAACTTTTTGACATTGGAGATGTGGAGTATGTTCCAATGAGAAGATCTGTTGGAGATGAAAAGGGAAGCAGTTCAAGAACCTATTCCAAGTTCAAGCCTGTTGTATTTGTCAAAGAAAAATATCATCTGGAGCCTGATCTGACCAAACCAATCAAGATGGACTTCAGCAATTCACTATGTCCTAAAACCTTCCTAGGCTTTGATTTTCCCAAACCCAGTGACAAAATTAAAGACAAGCAATTACTTGAAGACATGGGGAGTTATGCAAAGGTCTGGTGCAAGAAGTGTGATGCATATGGTCATCACACTGACTCTTGTTGGTTTGAAGAGGAAGAATTTGAAGTTCCTGATGTGGTTTGTAGGTTTGATATGAAAGGATACAAGAAAATGTATCAAAGATACTTAAATGAAGAAAAAAGGAGTTCAGATGATGAAAAGAAAAGGTCAGTGCTTGAAAAGAGACTGAAACAAGTCTTAAAAGATCAAAGATGAACCAAGTGTATCTAGCAAACCTGCAAAGAACAAAAGGTCTAGTGACAAAGGAAAAGAGAAGATTAGACCTGGTGTTCTTAATGGAGATGAGAAATTTCTAATGAAGCAGGGCTATGAACCTAGAGGGTTCCAATGAAAACAAAGAAGGAGTTGAGTGAAAAGAAGAACTATGTGATTGAGCAAACTAAAGAATTAATTAAGACACAAGTTGTGAAGAATGGGTCAGATTCAGACACATAAGAATAATGTGAAGTTGTTTATGAAGATCCACTTCCAGTTCTAGTTCCAACTCCAGATGAATATTCAACTGACACTGAATTACAAACTGTTGCAGTTTATGAATCAAAATCCAACTAATTTTTTTTATATGTATGTGCAGGAACAGTCCTTGAATAGCAATGACTTATGGTATATGAACAGTGGATATTCTAGGCACATGACTTGTGACAAAAGTGCTCTAATATGCAATGAAAGAAAATATGAAGGGCCAATTGCTTTTGGGAGTGATGATTATGGAGGGAAGATAAGGAAGAAGAACACTCACCAATGGCAAAGTATCTTTTGAGAATGTGCTGCATGTTGAAGGATTACAATACAATCTACTCAGCATTTCTCAAGTTTGTGATAAAGGATACAAGGTGGCCTTCAATGATGAACACTGCCTGATTTTGAAGCCTGAATTTGTGATTCCTACTAAGATAATCATGATGATGGCTCCAAGAAATGGCAACCTCTATGAGCTTAGAATGAACACTTCTACATCTAGAGGTGGTTCATGTTTTGTTTCCAAAGCCACTGAAAATGAGACAAAACTGTGGCATAGGAAGATGTGTCATGTAAATTTGAAGAACATGAACAAGCTAGTGAAGGGTGAACATGTTGTTGGCCTTCCCACTAGAGAGTTCAAGCTAGAAGAAAAATGCACATCTTGCCTCAAAGGGAAACAACACAAATCCTCACATAAGAGCAAAATGATAAACACAATTGATAAGGTCTTGGAACTGTTACACATGGATCTATTTGGTCCAGTAAGTGTTCCAAGTATTGGAAAGAAGAGATACTGCCTAGTGATCACTGATGATTATTCATGGTTTACTTGGGTATATTTCATGGGTAGTAAAGATGAAACCACAAACTTGATCAGATCCTATGTGCTCAAGATGGAAAATCAGCTTGAAAGGAAGGTGAAGGTCATTAGAAGTGATAATGGGACAGAATTCAAGAATGGTACTATGGATGAATTCTGCACTTCTAAGGGAATCTTTCAACAATACAGTGCACCTAGAACTCCTAAACAAAATGGTGTTGCAGAAAGAAGAAACAGAACATTGATTGAAGCTGCAAGGACCATGATTGCTGATGCCAATCTACCAGTCACTTTTTGGGCAAAAGCAATCAATACTGCATGCTATGTGCAGAACAGGTTTCTACTGAACAAGGCTCAAAACGAGACTCCATATGAGGTTATCTTCAAAACAAAGCCCTATGTGAAATTCTTGAAGCCTTTTGGATGCAAATGCTCACTATTGAATACAAAGGACTACCTAAACAAATTCCAGTCAAAATCTCTAGAATGTTTCTTTACGGGCTGCTCATCTCATTCAAAGGCTTATAGATTCTATGTGAAGGAGCATATGGTGGTCATTGAGTCTTCAGATATAATATTCAATGAAAACCATTTTAACAATGTTAAAGGACCCAAGTGGCTGTTTGACTTGGAAAAGATGATCAAATCTTTCAAGATCTACAATGAAGATATGGATGACAGCATGTACAGAACCAGCTTTGAAGATAAGGGAAAACAAAAACAAGTTGATCTGGACAAGCTATGGTCATCTGTTGCTCCTGAAACAAATGGATTTAACTTTGAAAGAAGCAACCAACAAGCTGCTGAAGTTGACATGAATGGACAAGATGATGCAGTGGAAGTCTCTAATGAAGGACCAAGTGAAGTAGAGAGTGAACCAATTCAAAGTCAGCAATATGTGCAGTCTGAAGGGATAAATCAATTTGAAGATAGGTTTCAGTCTTTGTTTGACTCTCTATAATTTGGGTCAAATGAAGCATCTTCATCAGAGATTAATCAAGTTCAAGCAAATGATGAAACTCAAGTGAGAATTGAAGATGAATCTGCTAAGTTAAACATGACAAATCTAGAGACAGAAGTGTCTGCACAACAAGTTGTGCAGACCACCTCTGTTGAAAGAAATCACACTGCAGAAAATAAAATAGGAGACTTGCATGAAAGAGTGACTAGAAGCTCTTCTGAAAAGGCAAACATCTATCTGTATGCCTGCTTCCTATCCCAAGTTGAACCTAAGAACATTGGTTAAGCTTTGAAAGACAATAGCTGGGTAGAAGCTATGCAGGAAGAGTTAGCCCAATTCAGAGACTTACATGTATGGGACTTGGTGGACAAGCCTAGAGGCAAGTATGCAATTGGAACAAAATGGGTATTCAGGAACAATAAAGATGAAAGGGATATAGTGATCAAGAACAAAGCAAGATTGGTAGCTCTAGGATGCTTACAGGAAGAAGGAGTGGACTTTGAAGAAGTCTTCGCTTCAGTTGCAAGATTAGAGCTATCAGGATCTTTCTGGCATATGTAGCATCAATGATCATTAAAGTCTATCAACTTGATGTAAAATCTGCATTACTGAATGGAAAGATTGATGAAGAAATTTATGTCACTCAACCTCCTGGATTTGAAGACCCAGTTCATCCAAACAAGGTTTACAAGCTCAGCAAAGCTCTTTATGGACTACATCAAGCACCAAGAGCCTGGTATGATGAGCTGTCAAACCATTTATTGGAAAATGGCTTCTGCAGAGGAGCCATTGACAAAACCTTATTCTACAAAGGGAGAAACAAGGATCTGCTGCTGCTGCAAGTTTATGTGGATGACATTATCTTTGGCTCTACAAATGAACAAATGTGCATAGAGTTTGAGCAAGTGATGAAATCCAAGTACAAAATGAGTTCAATGGGGGAAATGAATTTCTTCCTTGGACTTCAGGTGCAACAGAAAGCTGAAGGAATCTTCATAAATCAAAGTATGTACAAGAGATTCTTAACAAATTCAAGTGCCAAGACTTCAAAACAGTGTCCACACCAATGGACACACATGAGAAAATGGTGCCTAATGAAAAGGGGGAGCCAGTGGACCAGCATAAATATAGGGCCAAGATAGGATCACTGATGTATCTTACAACATCCAGGCCAGATATTATGTTTGCTGTGTGCGTCTGTGCCATATTCCAAGCTAACCCCAAGGTCTCACATATGCTAGTAGTTAAGAGGATCTTCAGATATCTAAAAGGAAAACCAGATTTGGGGATTTGGTATCCAAAGAACCCTTCCTTTGATTTGATGGCCTACACAGATAGTGACTATGATGGTTGCAACATGAGTAGAAAATCAACCTCTGGAGGATACCAGTTTCTAAGGAACAGGCTGGTGTCTTGGCAATGCAAGAAGCAAACTACAGTGTCAATCTCTACTGCTGAAACTGAGTATATTGCTGCCTCTGCTTGCTGTGCACAGGTTATGTGGATTCAAAATCAACTGCTGGATTATGGTCTGAATGTCTTATTTACACCTATTTTAATTGATAATACTGCTGCTATGTTTATTGTTAAGAATCCAGTCCAACATTTTCAGACTAAGCATATTAAAATTAGACATCATCTCATTAGGGACTAAGGTTTAATAGAAATGAAAAGGGTAGATACATCTGATAATTTGGCTGATTTATTCACCAAACCTTTAGATAAAACCAGGTTTCATTTTCTGTTGAAATGCCAAGGAATGATAAATGCTGATGAAGTTTGATTTAGGATGTATGCTTAAGTGAGGTGCTTACTGATTATCTATGTCACTCACTTTGAATGTTTGCATGATAATTTGCTATGCTTAACTGATTATTCTAATTGCATGAATCATGTATGTGACTGCCTTGTGTGAAAATCTTGTTGAAATCTGTTGATATTGTTATTTACAGCTTTTGGTACTTTAATCTGTGCCTGCATGATATATTTCTGTTTCTAAGTACTTCGAGCATGAATCTGTGCTTGATTTTATGCTTGTTGCTCTTCGAGCACAAGCAAAGGCTCCTGTAAGACTATTCTAAGTCATTCGTCATAGCTCAGCTGCTCGAGCATAAAATTGTCTTGAAAACTTTTTCAAGTATTTCGAGCATACTTCTGTGTTGCATGGTGTGTTTAATGCTCTTGGAGCACAAACAAACCATACTTGAGGTTTCTCAAGTAACTCAAGCACAAATGATGTGTTACTTGTGATCGAGCATAGCCATGTGCCGTGGAAAACTTGTTTCAAGCACAAGTATACTGCTCGACACAGGTAAGTATTTCGAGCACAAGCATTGGAATGATATATTTTAAGGTTGCTAGGCAGACTTTTGAAGCATGCTCGATGAATTTCTGAGCATGCTCGACAGACTTATGTGTTGATTTGTGTAACATCCGTATTTTGAGAATTAATAAATAACAGAAAGTTTTATTTTTATCGGTGTGTCGTTAGTTTGGTTGTGTGCGTGTTTGTATTTGGATAAGATTGGAATGGAGGTGGATGGTGGGGCCCATGGCTCCCTATATAAGGTCATCCCTCATCCTTTCACCATTTCTTTACACAACACACACACACTAGAAAACACACACTTACTCTCTAGCATTTCGGATTCGGATCCAAGCAAAAGTAAGGAAGATTTTGGTGTTCAAGTGCCTTCGAATAGCAAGAACATGTCCAGATCTATGATCCGAACCAAACCCGAAGCAAAAAAGGTGGGTTTTGGTTTAAAAGGTTAAGTTTTTTTTTATGGTTAGTCTTGACATGCAAACCGATAGAAGGATAGATCGGGGTGTAAGATGGAAGAAAAACATGAACTTGATAAGTTATAACCCCACGAGAGTGTTATATGGTAAAAATACGATGTTCGGGCCTTATAAAATGCAAGTATACAAAGTTGATTCAACCCAAAACCCTTGGAAAGGGTTAAATTGGGTCCTAAGGGAGAGTCGTGGAGTGAAATGGCCATAAAATGGTAAAAACGAAGAAAAAGAAAATTTTCGCATCGCATAAGCCATGCGAAGCGAAAAAGGTTATTTCGCATCGCATGACCATGCGAAGCGAAAAAGGTTATTTCGCATCGCACAGTTCCATGCGAAGCGAAAAAGCATGGGAAGCGAAATTTTCATGCGAAAAAGTTCCATGTGAAGCGAAAAAGCATGCGAAGCTCAACCCCAGGGGCTCTGCCCCTTGGACCCTGCTAAGGGCTGCCGCCCCTAGACCCCGCTACCAGGGGCGCTGCCCCCGGACCCTCGTTAGTTGAGGGTTTCATTCACCTAGATGTAAGAAGTAGTTGAAATGGATAATTGATATCCGTGCCTTGTTACACAGTTAGCCGTGCACAGATAAGGAAGGGCATCACACTTAACTCCGAGAGAAACAGGACCTAGGTGAGTTTCTAGCCCTATTTCTATGTTATGTTTTGGGGCTGTGTGCATACTCAATATGATTAGTTAATACACTTACCTTAAGTGGTAAGTGTATGTCGTATGAATGTTATAAATATACCTAATTAGTGTAGAAAGAGTTAAACGTATGTGTGAAGAGGTGTATGAGAACAAATATAGCTAATGAAAGAAAGGTATATACGATATGTGTAGTGTATGAATGGTATGAATGATATGTAGAGTTGAAGAATAAAGGGTTTCCTACCCTAATAATATAGGCGAAGAATAAAGAGTTGCCTACCCTAATAATATAGGCGAAGAATAAAGGGTTGTCTACCCTAATAATATAGGCAAAGAATAAAGGGTTGCCTACCCTAGTAATATAGGCAAAGAATAAAGGGTTGCCTACCCTAATAATATAGGCGAAGAGTGAAGGGTTGCATACCCTAATAATATATGCGAAGGTTATAGGGCGAAAGGCTCTTTAAAAACGTAGAAAGGTTATGTATGTATAAAATAATGAAGGTAAGTAAAGATAAGAATGTATGGAAGTAAGAATGTAAAGAATGAGAATGAAATGTATGTTACCTGTTAACTAGAACTCACTCAGCGTACCTGACTTTTAGTATGCACGCAGGCAAATAGGTTGAGGCAGCTGGCTTGAGGAGGGACACCTAGCATGAGCTAAAGAGACTGGTATCTATGAAGATGTGTCATGACTGTCTTATGTTATGTCTATGAAAGGATATTTTGTATGTTAAGACAAATTCGATGTTTTGTAATGTAATGTATGAAGTTTTTAACTATTCCGTAAAAGTTTTAATTAACTCTGATTTTAGAACTGCGTTTATGAGTAAATCCAACGCCAAGGTAGGGTTTCCGGGATCGGGGCCTTACAATTTGTTAGTTCTATGCTAACTTAATGAATGTGTTTGCAATAGGGTAAGTGTGTGCTTGTTAAACGTACTTAAATGACATCACTGTTTTTCAAAATCAATACTTTAAAATGAATTTTCAGAAGAAATGATTTTTGAAGCTGTGAAATAATTTTAACAAAAGCAACACTGTTTTTGGTGATCTCATGAGAGAAATGATAAGATTATCCAGTTAAAAATGACGGATAAAAGCTTTTGGATAGAAATAAGTACCCAACCAATGGGAAATGATAGAAAACTGTTTAAGATAACTAACTCATGGATTATAAGTTCAAAAGGTTTTGAGTACAGTCATTGGCAAAGTATGGTAGCTTTCCATAGTCTGTAGTTGTCATATGTGATATACATTTAAATCTGCTAAGTATGATGTGGTGAAACATTGGAAGATAAGGTATGCTCTCTAGCATATCTCTCTGAATGATAGGCAGAAAGGTTATTATCCAATCATACACGAGCCTGTTAGTGTTTCTGGTCTATCAAAATATTTATTAAGTATTTGAGAATAAGTAAATTATTGCTATATGGCAAATTTCTCAAAATAAAAGAAAAAGAAAGTGATTGAAAAGTATAAAAAGATCAAAAATATAATATAAATAAATAAGTTATCTGATTTCATGACTTAAGGGGCACTAAGGGAACTACAGGGGTGGGGCATTCAAATAAGTCCTAAACACCCTGTAAGTCCGGATTGCATGTAAGTCCAACGTTCAACCTTACAGTCTGTTAACAAAGACAAGATATAAATAAGTAACTGCTCCATTATACAAAAATCAATTTTGACCAGGACTTCAGGGGATCAAAGTCAATTCGAGGTGATTTGGAGAAAGCTAAATACGTTTTGATAAGAGATTAGAAGCAATCTGAAAATATAGTGGTAACCATTCCTAACTTATGCTCTAATTGAATCCTAAATGTATCACAGAAAGCAATGACCACTATGCTAAGTATACCTGCTGTCAACCTGACTTAAGTCATAATAACACTGACCATGAAGTGGTGTGATCTTGTTTTAAATAGTCTGATCCCATGTTGTGATCTTTCTATAAAATTTTTTCAATAGAAAGTTCCACTAGAGTTTGATCTCTTATTTCACCTTAAACTAATTGCTCAATTTAACTTACTGTTCTGCAATGATCATTCTTAATGGAAAGTTGAAATTTTGAGCACAAGACATAAATGATCATGTCTGAGATTAGTGGCATAACAGTTGTGATTCTCAAACTGAATTGAAAAATTCAATTAAGTGTTTCGAGCAGATAAACTATGCTTTCTTATGTACCACTACATGCCTCGAGTACACTATGTGACCTGTGTAAATTGACTTATGTGTTTCGAGCATGCATCTCATGAAACGTTGCTATTAAGTATTTCGAGCATGCATCTTACTTTCAAGCACCTGAAATGAAATGAATAATAATGTATGTGTTTCGAGCATGATTGCATCCTTGATTATCTAGTTATAAGTATTCGAGTGCAAGGGATTCGAGCATAGAAGTGCGCTAGGTGTGTCGGCATGAGAGTTCGAGCTTAAGCAACTGGATCATTTTGTTAAGTAGTTCGATCAAACTTGTGAGCTAGACACTTAGGTTGTGAGTTCGAGTACAGGCATAGGAATGATTTAATATGCTAAGGCTTTCGAGCATATATGTACATTGAGCACATTGGGCTGTAGTATTCTAAGTGAGTCAAGCAAGGGTTACCACACTGACAAAATGCATCTCAAGCATAGGTCATTGTTATGATATATTTCTAAGTATCTCGAGCATGATGCATAGTCAAGTAAGGTTCGTTTACTGGTGTGTCTCAGGAATTTATATTGAATGAATTTTGAAAAGTACGTTCGAGCACACTACACATCGAGTATGACTCAATACTCCAGCAAGTAATCTGATGATCATTAAAAATTTGGCTAAGGTATTGAGCATAAGTCTAGTCAAGCAATCTGTCTCGAGTATACTAGTGATCAACAACAGAATATTCCAAGTACATTGAGCAAGGGTTGTACTATGTACTAGTGTACAGAGGGAGCCAGCTGTTACCTTGGCTGTATACTCGAGCAAATGGGGTACATTAAATTTGAAATTAAATGACAACTGTTGTGTGCTAGACGACAAATCAAGGTACTGTACCACCCAAACGTTAGTTATAAAAGGGGGACTTAGAAACTTTTTCACATATTTCTTCCTCTCTTAAACCTAACAACAAAAACCCTTTTGCTCGTGTTATCTTCCACTTGCTCGATTGCTTTAATACTTGCTCAATTTTACTTCGAATACCGCCATTAGCTCTATTTCGACTTCGGTAAGACATCGTTATTCGATAATCATCACACCAATTTCAGAATTAGGGTTTCTAATTGAACTATCGACTAACTGTTTACTTGTTCTTGCAGGTACGCATATTACTACAGAACAGGTTAATTGAAGACGCCATTAATCATCTACCTATCCTCATATGTTAGTTCTGCAACTCTGTGTACTGACATATTTTTTTTGTTTTTGTAGAACTGATGGCTTTAAAATTCGAAAAGAGGCACAATATGTGCTCCCAGTTAGAGCTCGATGATGATAACCGAGAATTGGAGCCTATGATAAACTTTTGGCAAACTCCAACCTGAGGGTAGCATTAACTGAAACTCCCACAATATACAAGAACCACATTTCGGATTTTTGGGGGTCTGCAACATATGTCAATGATGTAAACGGGGAGAGAATTGAGGCGTCGGTTCTAAATCATGACGTTGAGATAACAGAAGCCTCAATCAGAGCTGCACTAGACCTTAATGACAATTTTGCGGTTCAGCCATCTTACTCGGTCCCAAGGTTACTAAGAGTCTTTCAAGAGACTATGGGCTGTCAGGGAGGAGTAAAGAAGGGACAGTTTCAAAAAGGTAGTTTTCCATTGATCTACAGGTTCCTGATTCATCATGTGATTTGGTCCTTATCTCCTAGGAGAGGGACTTGGACTTTATTGAGTAGAGAGTTTGGGACTCTCATAGTAGCCATACTCTAAGAGCAACCCTTTAACGTTTCCAGACTTATCGTTCAAGGGTTGGTGTCCAATGCAGAGAAGGCAGAGGGACAAAGGTTCCTTATGTATCCTAGGTTTTTACAAATTCTGATAAACAGAGATCTGCCTGATCTTCAATGAACGGGTGAAGTTTTGAGGTTGCAGGATCCCAACATTTGCAAAAGAATGAAAGATGCTCAGAGCAAATTTGTTGATAATGATGAATGGGATGTGCTCCCATGGTTGCTTGTGCCAGCACTAGGTGTTATTAATGTGCCTAGAACCCCAGGAAATAGTGATACTGAGGAAGATGATGATGGTGCAGATGATGATGATCAACGTGATGATGGGGAATATGGTCCAGAGGGTGGACTTGGTGTGATTGTTGATGATAATGATGATGCACAAGAGGTTGTTGAAGGAAATATGCCCTTGATTGAACAATTTGCACATGTGGCAGTCAATGAAGAGGTAGAGGTAAATGAGGAGACAGATGAACAAGTTTTGAGTCTTGTCAACCAAGCTACAAAGCCGATGGATGAAGATGTATTTATAACATATGTTGTATCAGATGTTGCTGAAACAGTAAATAGAATAACTCCACTAGACTCACCGCCACCTGAAGTTTACCATGATGTCACAGATTCTATTGAGTTAGATGATGTAAGTGATAATATTGCTTCCTCACCAGCCACCACTGAACCTGCTTTATCTGATACTGAACCAACTGATAACATTCCCGTCCCTACACCGCCTACATCTCCACTACAAGATCCACTTCATTCCTCACCACCTCAACCATCCCAACCCATTCAACATACACACATTCAAACACCACCATCTTCCCCAGTGCAAGATCAACCTGCTACTGACACTACCCCACCAACTCAACCAATCCCATCTTATGAACCATATAAAGTTCCATCTCCAGAAACTACTGAATCTGAACCATTCTCTGAACCTGCCCCAAAGCCGACTCAAGAAACTCCACCATCAAGCCCTAACCTTTATGACATTGTCTGTGAAAATGCTAAACTTGAATTTGAAAACATCAAGTTGAGGGAACATAATGCTATTTTGGTTGCAAGGAACTCGGCATTGGAGGTTGCGCTAACTGAAGCTCTATTGAAAATTCGAACCCTAGAGGGTCATTATGAGGTTGAGAAGACTTCAGATGCACCAAAACAGGGGGACAAACCTGAAGGTGTAGAAAGTTTAAAGGTGATCGGAGAACTATATGAAAGCTCTAATGAGGAAGTTGTGGAAGTTGGACCATCAGATGCACTAAAGTTAATAAATGAAGAGTATGAAGATGATAAATTTGGTGATGAGGGGGAGAATAAAGAAGAAGAGGAAACTGAAGAAGAAATAATGAAAAGAAAAGAAAATGGAAAGGGGATTGCATTTACTGACGATGATTTACATCCCCTGCCCCAACATAGAGTTCAATCTGATGATATACTGCACAAGGAGAACGTGATTGATCCTGATGTTGCAGAAGCTGAATCTGTAAAGACTGCCATGAGGCTATTAAATGAATATTTGGAGTCTTTGGAGAGAGAAAAGGAGGAGGAAATACCTCAAGAAGTGCTTGAAGCACTAATAAATATGAAGGAGAAAGAAAAGGAGGATGAGAGGAGGGTGAAAGAGATAGATGAAGCAATAAAGGCTACACTTGATGCTTTAAGAGAAAATATAAATGTTGATGAACAAGAACAGGACACAACTGAAGAACCAGTAACAAATGTACATGAAGAGCCTATAGTGATTGAACCTAAACAACCTGAGACTGAACCTGTCAACATTGAAATGGAAACAGATAAAGAACAAGATACTGGTCTGGGATTAAGAGAAGAACCCAAGAAGGATGAAGCACCAGGGATGCCATGGAACATTTATGTCAAATTCATTTCTCAATTAGTCATGCTCAGAACTAATTTTGACATTCTCCTACAACCAGATGAGTTCAAACCGGAAACTGTAACTGCAGCAAGGAGAGCTCAGGAAGAACAGAGACAAGAACAATGGAAGAAAAGCCAACTCCTACAGAGACAAGAACAATGGAAGAAAAGCCAACTCCTACGAACAGACACATCTGAACCAATTATAGATGAGGTTTGTGATGAAGATGACCATGAGTCAGAAGAATCAAAGCCATCTGAAACGGTTGATGAAGAAATCATACTTGAAGGGCCAGAAGTTGAAGTAACTCAATCAACTCCTCCAACTCAATCTAAATCATCTTTGAAACAAAAAGACACATCTGAAATTGAAACACCCAAATCCAAAAGACAAAAATCAATAAAGGTGATGGTGTACAAAAGAAGATTAGACAAACTGGAAGAAACGAGGAGGGCTCAATCTCAAAGAAATGAAGAACCAACGATTGAGGCTCTCCACAATCTTGAAGAAACAATTGACTTGGAAGATGAGAGAGAAGATGAGGAGGGGTCAAAGGATGTTGAAATAGAGAATGAAGACAGAGACTATCTGATTAGTTTGGACTATGACATTAAGTACCTTCAAAGACTAACAAAAGAAGAAATGGCAAAAGAAGCTAAAGGGTGGAGGATGAGGAAGACTAAAAGAGAAACTTTGATCAAAGCTGGTCACAAGCCTGCATTCCTAAACTTACAATCTTTTGACACAATAGACAGACTATACAGGAGTGTTCTTGTGGACGACGTCTCAGATTATGTGAAAAAAAATATCAAAGAAGAAGGTAGAGGGAGAAAAGGTGTTAAAAGAGTCGGACAGTAGCAAAAGGAGAACTGAAAAGAAAGCCAGTGATGAAACAGAATATGAGTCATTGAAGGCAAAACATAATGACATAAACTTTCTTCAACTATATGGCTACAGCTATGAGTCCTTGATAAAGCTTTCTCCTGAAGAACTAAAAAGAAAAATTCAACTTGTGAAAGACTCCCACAAAGACAAGAAAAGTCATGAAGAATATGAAAGAGAACAAGAGCTAAGGTTGAGATTGGCAAGAGAAAGAGAAGAAGCTAAGAAGAAAGAAGAAGAGGTGAAGAGGTGGTTTGAAGATCCTCAGAGGGTAGAAACATTTAAAGGGATCGTCATGGGGAAGGGAATGACAGAAGAACAGTTTCAAAACATGCCTCATAAACAATTAATTGAAATATATAATAGAGAGAAGAGACTGTATTTGGAAACCCAGAGAAAACTGCAGGAAGATAGGCTGAGAGCTGAAGAAGAGGTTCGAGCTGAAATGATGAGTGCTCTTCACAAAAGGGGAGCCAAAATGTCAAGATTAGTGGTGCAGACAGATGAAACAATCAGAAGGTGGTATGTAGAGGAAGGGCTCGATAAATTGAAGACAACTCAGCAAGGGAGCTCGAGCCGAACCCAAGGTCTGAGAGTGTGAGGCCCGTGCCACAAAGAAATTTAAATCTACCCACACATCTCTTCTTCGATAAACGATCCAAGACTTTGAGGGTTATTACTGAAGATAAAGAAGAACATCTCATCATCTTTAGAGATGACTTGAGAAATTTTACAAAAGAACAATTAACCAAGATGGCTGAATTGACATTGTATGACAATCAAATCAGAAGTCAGTCATCTGGTCAACAAAGAAATGATCTCTCAAAATTTATAAACAAGCAGAAAGGGGATTCCCATTCTTGCAACAGAAGAAGAGAAAGATAAGAAGCCAGACAGAGGGGGAGAAAAGAAACAAAAGGATAAATGAAGTGCATATCTCTGAACTCTCCCTCTTTGAGATAAAGAAAAGAAAGTCTCAAGCAAGCAGCTTACTTGGTAAAAGGAAGACATTAAAAGAGTGTTTAGCTATGAGAGAAGTGATGCAGGAACCAAACTCATTGGTACAACAATTTGGGAGAATCACGTACATAACTTACAATCAGCACAATGATTCAATTACATTGAGAAATGAGTCTGGCATACCCATTGCAGTGATAAGACATGATGAAGATCTCAAATTTATGCATCCACAGGACCTTCAAGACTTTATTGATGCTAAATTTCCATATGACTCCTCTGATGCCGTAGAGCTTGATATGATCAAACAGAAGGCTGCCTTTGTGAAGAGAATAAAAGAAAGAACTGATACAGAGAGCAGGAGGAAAAGAGAGCAGAAAAGGGATAGATGATGATTAAAACTTTAATTTTTGTTTATCTTGTAATTTTTGTTTGAGTTGTACTTGATGTAAAAACTTTAATTTGTAATGCCCTACAGGCAGAATTCCTACTTATGTAATGAAATGACATGTTCTTAAATGATATATCTTTAATGTCTGATACATGTGTAACTCTATGCAGGTATGTTTTGGTGCATCTGAGCTTATTCCAATCTAGGGGGAGATTGTTGGGTCGGATTTATGATAAGGAAGATTGGAATCTTCTCAACCTCCTCAGAAAACGGCTAAGTATGGACTTCGAGCATGCCTAGACGATCGAGCATGGTTTTACTACTTCGAGCAAGGTCTTCAGAACCTTAAATGGCTAATTCTTCTAAGTGTTAAGGCTTCGAGCAAGCTACACTTCAACGAGCAAGAGTGTTCTTCTATTGAGCATGGATTGCCAATCGAGCAAACAGCTTGATCATACAAGTTTTAACCAAGTGTTACGAGCACAGGATGATCGAGCACGTGGGGACATGCATGGATGCAATAAGAAGATGTCACGTGATCAAAGAAAGGACTTCGAGCACAGTTCAGTTCCCAAGCAAGATTTACATCCGAGCATGCTAAAGATTGCTGAATAAGAAAGCTGAAGACATCAAGAAGAATGAGCTTGCTTGATGGTCTAGTTCGAGCAAAGCATGGACTAGTCAAGAGGGATGAAGTCCGCTGGAAGGGAATATCTTCACTGAATATATTCTAAGTAAAGTATGCTCAAGGACATTCATCGAGCATACCTAGCATAGCGAGTTTGCTCGAGCAAGATTGTTACCTTGCTCAAGGACTCAACACTTGTATTAGTTGTATTTCATTATGTAATGATTAGGAACTTTTAGAAAAAATGTCAGGGTCTATAAATAGGGGTCCTAGGTTTCCATTTAGGGCACGAATTTACACACGGAATATGAGAAACATTCTAAAATGAATATTCTATTCGTTTCCTCGTACAGTCGCCGCCGCCGTCACACACGAAACCGTAGACATTCCTTTCAGTGTTTCATTAATGAATCATTTAATACAATGAATCTTTGTCTTTGAATGAGCATTTATTGACTATATATTATTGTTTTGTGTTTGCTATTTTCACCCCTTCATTCCCACTCGTTGGATATCCTGATTCCGCCGGGATATTCAACTGGCCTTTTGGGTAATCGAGTCGGTGTGTTCTTGTTAAACTTTTGAAGGTTTCACCCGACTCACAGTCCTGACAACAAAATCTATTGCCTTTCAACCAATTTTACCAAATTTACACTAACTCCAGCACATGCATGTATGATTGTTTGATTGAAGAATCAGACCCCTGTCCCACATAATTTACACAATCCTCAAGAAAAAGTACAAATCACAACACAAATAAAGACTTCAATACTCTTATCTCCTCAATTCTTGCTACAACCGGTGCCTCTAAACACCCCCCTCTCACGACTCTAGCTCCACCACCCTACCACCTCCCATCGCCACCATACAACCATCGGCACTATCTTGATCAGCAACCATCTTAGTCGCCACCTGTAGCAACCACCACTGCCGTCGTCCGCTTCCTCACGGTAGTAATGATAGACTGATAGATGCGACACCACCACAGAACACCATCGACTACCAGCCTCTCCTGTAACACCCCGGCTTTAAGCGGAATACGCCCGGGTGCGACGCACAGATCACTCATAAGCTCGTAACACTATTAATAGTGACAATATATTTATTATATTCCATAACTTTGCAAGTACACAAATAGTCTGATAATAAGATAAATAATATTAAATCTAAATGAAACAAATTTATTATATTCCATAACTTCGCAAGGCATAACTAGTTTTCTTGTCCTGACACTTCATCGTATCAACCTGCAACACGTTGAAACTAATATATTTTGTTAACAACAAATGTTGGTGAGTTTTCATAAGTTTTTGCGTATACATATATATATATAAAACTCACGATTCAACAATCGTCATGCAATAAGTATTTAAGTGTAAAGTAAATGAAATCAAATAGTGTCGTCCTCTCGTTCATTTAGCCGAAGCCGTTGTAGTCGGAGAAAAGAGAACCACCTTACGTAAACGACCGAAGTCGTAACGTTAGACGGTGTGGGTACGTCCCGTCGGACCCTCCCATTATGTGTACGCGTTTGCGTAACTTCCACCATAAAAACAATAAACACGTTGCAAACAAATTCACGTATAATCATAAACAATATGCACGAATAATATTAACATGTACGATATAAGTTAATCGGTTTGTAAACAAGCACATAACTAACGAAAGAAAAACTTGTGACATGCTACCCCCAAAATATTATAAAGCGTTAAAATAGGGTTATGAAGAACTCACATGTTAAATAAGCAAGAATGAATAAATAAGCGAAGATGTCTTTAAGCGAGTGAACCGACAGGGTTCGGTTCAATAAGTGACCCTAGATAAATAGACAACTATGATCAAAATAATGTTAAGGAAAGATAAGAAATAGATGGCCGACATGTTCGGTTTATAACTCTTAAACGAAAAATTTGTTAAAAATATATTTTTGTTCTATTTTTATAAGTTAAATGAAATAGGTTAGTTATTTGATTTTTAATCAATTTTATTTTAGTTTTAGAAAAAAATAATAAAAATAAAGGTTATAATAATTATTAGTTAATTTTAATGATTTCGGTTCGTTTCCGACCTGAATATTATTTAATAAAACAAGTTTAATGAGTGGTTCGTGTTTTTGGTTGGACATGAACTCGGTTTGATTCGGGTTTATATCTAACATGCTTGAAATAATAAGATGGCGTGACATGTTGGAAATTCTTAGTCTTGTTTATTAGTTTTGCAAAAGTTACTTTTTAACTTAAAACTTATTTTTAACCGAACATTAACGTGCTGACGAGTGATAGTGAAAACACAACCACGGTTGTTAATTTAGAGTGACAACATGATGATAATCACATGATATGTTGTACATAAATAAGACAATAATTACCCGAGGATGGAATATCAAAGAAGAAAGAAGAACTTGAAACTTGGATTTTTGCACCATTTGAAAAGCAATTACACAATTGAAAGTGTAAAGTGTTGTGGTGAATGATTTGCAGAAGTTTGTGAGGCTTTATATTGGCTTCAAATCGTTAATAACAAGGTTTAAGTGATTAATTGCATAAGCTAGTCATAAGGCTAGCCTTAAGCAAGATTAATCACCAAATTAATGAGCTTTGACCCAATTTGGTGAATTAGGAAGTTAATTATTAGTAATAAAATAGTCTAGGTTCATCCAATACTTGGAAAACTAAGTCAAATGGCGTGAATTTAAAGAGGATGAGAAGAAGGCGGTTGACCCGTCTTGAAAAATACCAATAATTATAAACAATTAAATAACACAATCAATACTCAATAAATGGGGAGATTTTATTAATAATCCGAAAAGTATCAAAATTTTAAAATGGTTCGGGTTTTCGGGTTTTTAAAAATGACGAATGTCACATCTCCTCCCCCTAATTTTGTGTTTCGGTCCCTAACCCCCACAGCTACCGTCTCCCTCTCTCCTCGAGACCACCGTAACGCACAGTTACACCACCATAACACCACCGCATTACACCACTGTCAACCCGTCACCAACAACAGTCACCTCCCTCACTATTGGAAACCACGGTCACCCTCCAACGGCCACCGTATCGCCACCCACCACGGAAACACCATCAACTCACCATCACCACCACCCTCTTACGTGTTTCATGTATGGCAGCAACATACCAACACTTCCACCGCTCCGCCACCTTCACCAGCCGTGACAACCTCCGCGACCACGACAGGCATCTACCGTTATCACTGCCAACAACTAAACTCTCTCTCTCCCCATCTCTGTCACCCCGTCACGCCACCGCGACGTCACCGCAACACATCACCGTCAAGCGGTCATCACCAATAACCACCTACACCCTCCAGCGGCCTCCGCGAACAACCGCCTCGGATTCACCATCATCTTCCACCACCTTTCCTCTCTCTACAGTCTCTCTCTCTCTCTCTGTATTGAGGTAATACACACTCTCACACAGGGCCGGCTATTATATGTGGCAGGGGGATCGACCGCCATAGGCCCGACTACCCGCTAGGCCCGAAAATTTTTTAAAATTATATATATATATATATATATATATATATGGTGTTATAAAAAATTATATTTGAACTTATAGTATTAGATTTTCAATTTTATTTAGGCCCATATAAAATCAATCATGTCCAAATATTCAATTGCCCAAATTATTTATAGGCCCATAGCCCAATTACAAATTTTTTTATTGTTATTTTGTTATACACTTCTACCGCTCAAAAAAATAGATCTTCAGAAGGCAGAAAGGTAGAAAGCCAAACAACCTACCGTACAGCCCTGCTTCCAGCGTCCGTTCGTCCGCCGCCGGACCGCCGTCCACCGTCTAGACCTGCACGACCACTGCACCACCACCACCACCAACCTCCAGCCTTCAATCTCCAAAATTTTGAGTTTCTAATCTGATCCGGGTTAGTTAGTTTTTTGATTAGTTTTATAAAAGTTATTGACTTAGAATAATAGAATCTTAGATTTAATTGTTCATAATTCATGTTTTGTTTGTTTATTGAATTATGTTGATTTGTTGACAGTTTGTTTAGCGAATAGATGATAAGACGAATAACAAATTTGACTAAGTAACTAACTAAACTCGGAACTAAATAACTAATATTAATATATATTATTTTTGCATCGCGTTTCGTTTAGGTATTTAAATTAGATTATTTTGCTACAGTATTTACGTTTTGTGTATTGAAATTACTATTATCATCGATTTACTTTTTTTATGAGTTATCAAGTTTATTTTTTGCTTAAGTCTTTAGACCCGAATTTAGGCTCACCTCTGACCCAAAATTTTTTAGCCTTTCTCGGAGCCGGCCCTGCTCTCACGTTCACTCTCTTTCTCTTGTTAAACATGCAAACCCATGCACGCGTACACTTACTTTCCTTCTCTACAAACTCTCTACTGTCGAATTTTTTTAAATAGGAAAATTAAAGAGCATAAAATGGTTTTTAGGAGAGAGAAAGATTGTTGATTGAATATAGGAGATTCGCCATTTGAAATGGCGGATGTCAGATTAAACATAAGGTTTGTCAATTTTTGTCTGGTGATGTGGAAGAGAAACTTGTGTTCCGCCATTTGAAATAGCGGATCTTGAATATTTTATTCGTGTTCCGCCATTTCAAATGGCGGATGACAGTTTACAGCTGACCGCCGGTCACCTAGCTTACCCCCTATGTGGCAAAAATATTTTTAATTGGCATCCACCATTCAAATAACGGATGTGAACAGTTGCAAGACTTACCTATGACCCACATATTCTATGTATTTTATTATGTTTCCTATGAACAGTAACATACTTGACGTATAGATAATGCAATAAAATATAGTCTACTTATAACTAGTGCATAGACTAGAATAGTGAGACAAAGATAGATAATTATTAAACAAATAAAGAGGAGTTGTCAAATCAAGTACAAAATCACTATTCACATCAGTTAATTGAAATTGCGGATGTCTGAAAATATAATAAAATACAAGTTTCTTGTAAGTCGGTGGTCAGAGGAAGGTACAGGCACTGTTCACATCTGCCATTTGAAATGACGGATGTTAAGAGGACATCTTCCATTCAAATGGCAGATGTCTATCAAAAATACTTTAAGCTAGGTGTACTAATTAATATTTATTAATAATATTAATTATTAGAATGTTAATTCATATATTTAAAGCACTCTTGCTTTAGTTTTAAAAAAAACGTCTTTTTTTAATGTAAAAAATAAAATTTAAAAGTTATGTAAAAAGATAAAGAGGAGTTGTTATGTCAAATACGAATTACTCTTCAAATACAAACTACTCTTTACATCCGTCATTTGAAATAACGGATTTCATTGAAATATAATAAAATAGTGTTACTGTTCACATACCTAGTAGCAGTCCATGACTTTACGGTTATCACCATGTTAGCTGTCTCTAAATGTACCTAACCTTTTAAGTTTGATACAGTGTTACTGTGTTAGAAGCTTATTTTTCTTAATGGAAGTCATAAGTCTAGAATTTAGTTTGGACAAATGGTGTAATTTACAAGTAGTGTAGTTTGACATTAGTAAAAAGATTTGTGTGATGATCAAGTTATTAGTGTAGTAATTAATTTATGGTTATTATTACATATACTAAATATAATAAATGATAAAGCGACTCTTAAATAATATTAAATATATAAAAAATAAATTAGATAAATTGGTTTTAATAATCTCAACTTAAGTTTTTTTTTTTTAGCGGAGGTACAATGAAAACAAATAGTGTGAAAATTGAGACCGATGACATCTATTTTCTAAGTTGGAATTATTATCGACTAACTACGTTAAGTTGGCATTATTAAAATCCAATTTGCTAATAAATTATTATGTGTTTTTAAAGTTATTTTGAATTCTGAAATGTACGTTTCTAATCCTCTGTATATTTAATAATTATCTATCTTTGTCTTACTATTCTAATCTATGCACTATTTAAAGTAGACTATATTTTATTGTTATCTATATGTCAAGTACTTTTACTGTTCGTAGGAAATATAATAAATTACATAGAATGTGTGGGTCATAGGAAAGTACTGTCACTGTTCACATCTGTCATTTGAAATGGCGGATATCAATCAAAAATATTTTTGCCAAATAGGGGGTAAGCTAGGTGACCGGCGGTCAGCTGTAAACTGACATCCACCATTTGAAATGGCGAAACACGAATAAAATATTCAAAATCCGTCATTTCAATGGCGGAACACATGTTTCTCTTCCACATCACCAGACAAAAACTGACAAGCCCTATTTTTAATCTGACATCCGCCATTTAAAATGACGGATCTCCTGTATTCAATCAACAATCTTTCTCTCTCCCAAAACCATATGCTCTTCAATTTTCCTATTTAAAAAAAAAAGATTCTCCACTGATCATATACAAGCATATACACATCTACTAACTCACATTATGTTGTGTTTCAAGAAACGAAACAGTGAAGAAGCCATCCTCCTTATTAAGAGAGTTTCGCGTGGAGAAACAACTCTAAGACTTTCTAAACCTTAATCTCAACTAAGTGAGCTACACATTCCTAAACCTAGTATTATGTTTATACAAAATTTTATGCTAAGCTTTCACTTAAACAACACCCTACACATTTACATGTTTAGATAATGTTTAAAAATATAAACATAAATTTATTATCCATGAAAGATCATTAAAGTTTGAAAGAATATAAAAATGTTGGTTAACAGGGATGATATATAATCTAAATATATATGTGTTAAAGAAAGCTATTATGAAAAGAAAAAAAAAATTATGAGAGTTTAGAGCGTTTAATTATATGTATGAGTTTATGAAGAGTTTGCATAATTAGAAGTCACAAACCTTAACTATGTTTATGTAAACTCATATTGTTAAAAATGGAGTTTGGTACAAGAATATATAAAGGTATATATATTTGGATACATAAAGTTAAAACATGTAGAAACGAGGTATACTTGGTTTATAACATGATTCTTGAGAAACATATACTATCAGGGATTTTAGTAAAATATACATATTTTAGTAAAAATGTGGCTTGCTGGACATATAAATAGGAAGATACGTTTTGAAAATAAAAAAAATCGGTTTTTAAAATAGAAATAAACATCAATTGGAGTCAAAATGTGTTTCATAATTTTGAGTAAACAAAAATATGTTTTTATAATTCTTCATGTTAAAAACACGCTATATAAGTCTATAAAACCTAAATTTGATTTCTAAATAAAACTAAGTTTTATGATTTAAAACCGACACGTAATAAAGATTATTTGTAATAACGACACTTTGTGTCAAAGCGCTTACTTTTACATAAATATATATTTCGGGTAAATATATAGGTGTTTGACGTAAAACTAATAATTTGGAAAATTAAAAAGACCAAAACTATATATATAGTCGGTTTGAACCTCATTATGTTTCACAAAAGTATTCGTTCTAACTTAAGAAAATATTATTTAGAAATAAATATGTATAATTTTAATATATATTTATTACTCGATCAAGTGAGTCACTTATATATAAATGCAACCGGCACAAACTTGATAAACAAAAGGTTCAATTGGTGAAAGCAACCGGAACAACGACAATAAACGAAACTTTCGATTAGTGAAAGCAACCGACACAAATTAGATAAGAGAAATGTTCGGTTGGTGAAAGCGACCAACACAAGCTTGATAAACAAAACGAACGGTTGGTGAAAGCAACCGACACACACAAACGAAACGGTCGGTTGGTGAAAGCAACTGACACAAATGAATTAACGAAACGACTAGTTTGGTGAAAGCAACTAGCATAAACAGACTTGCTAGTCGATAACTAAAGTTATATGACCTTTTGCGTCTAGGACACAAGAAGGTCAAGGGAATTAGAATTAATTAAATTACTAGCATGTACAAAACTAAACTCATCAGGTGAGTTTCACTACCCCCTTTTACTGTTTTTACTATTTTATTGCTTTATAAATCCGGGGTGGAAAACCTACACAACTGCTTTTATATACGATAATTAGAAACAAAACACCAAACCTTATGCGAACATGAGTTTAACTATGTAGTGCTATAAGTCCCTTGCTTGCATACTATAACAATTAGCTAACGGAGTTAGCCACAGGAATATACGGATAGTACTATTGACGTTGACATTTCCCCCTATTTTAGGTTAGTCGCTCTAACCTCTGATATTGCATCGAAACATGGTGCATATATTCCATCTGTGAGATTTAAACAGGGAAAAAGGATATAAGTCGTGGTTTGGTTATAGACTCAAGGTTCGTCATATTAATTCGTAAATTTAACTAGTCTACGGAGGATCATCGTATTTGTTTCAACAGATTATCGTATACTTGTTTGCGAACTGATTAAATGATTTATGAATAACGTGATTTCATATCGAATCTCAAAACCTGTGAACTCACCAACCATTGTGTTGACATTTTTAAAACTTATGTTTTGCAGGGAATTAACAACGCATGTAAGGAATCATGAAGACGGGACCTCATTGTACAATTAGGATACCATTTTGATGTTTAACTACTTTTGCTTAAAAACAAATTATGGTTTGTAAACACTTTTAAAACTATTGATATCCTAATACATTTATGTTGGCGATAATCATATGCTTACGGTATGCATGACGTCGCGCGCCCGTGCTTCTGTTTTTACGGGGTGTGACAATATAGACATTCAAGGCCCAAAAATACACTCGTGGAAGTTTCTGGATTGTGAATCCAATGCCCGGCGCGACGGGCCTAGCCTCCCTGGCCGCGCAGCGCGGCGTTCTAGTGGGTGGGCTCGTTGCCTGGTCCGGTCTGGTTCAATCCTGGTGCGGTCCGGTTCACTTCCTGATCCTCTTGTTCTCCGATTTGGCTTGTTTTCGCTTGTTTTTCACCCTCTTTCAACACGATTGATTCCCGGAACCTAAAATATACAAATATGTTAGTAGTATACAAATCTTACATAAAATCGAGCAAAACTAATAAAATATTAAATAAAATATACACGAGATTTATATATATTTAGCATTATATCATGGTCTCCCCCACACCTGTCACATTTTACCTTTGCTTTGACCAGCTCAGACTGAAACTGTTCAAATTTCTTTGAGAGGGCCTCAAATTGTGCAGAGATAAAGGTATTGTTGTCGACATGGTTTATGCTTTTGTGTGATGGGGTTGATCATGGCGGATTATAGGCAAAGCTTTTCTTGGAAGCTTTTTCTAAGATCTTGAATGCCTCATTTGGAGACTTGGTTCCGAGATCTCCACTAGCGACCTGATCGATTGCTTGTTTGTTTTGGCTAGTTTGAGCATTGAAGAAAGTTTGGACTTGAAGCCACTTGTTCAATCCATGGTGCGGACATTGTCGAAGAAGGCTCTTGTATCTCTCCCATGCTGCATGTAGTGACTCATCTTCTGTAACACCCCGGCTTAAGCGGAAACGATTGAGTGTGACGTACAGATTGCTCAAACACACGTGGCACTATTAAGTGACCATAATAACATTAATTCATTTAATAAGCCAAGTAACACAAGTTCGAAAGTAACAATACAAGTTCAAACCAAAACATAACCATAACAATAGTTCTTTTATTGAAATACCCTAAGTAATCTAAGTGTCTTCAATACTTCAACCTCTAATCACGGTACTTGTAACATGTGTATAAAATATGGTCAGCTATAAATATAGCTGGTGAGTTTCCACAGTTTAAATACGTACATAAAAACCATACAATTCATAGACATGTGGTAAACGAGCAAGTAAGTCCTTTCCAGTTGGTACAACCAACGTACTTGGATAATCGCGCAAGTAAGGTCCTTTCCAATTGGTAACAACCAACGTACTTGGATAATGAGGCCCTTTTCCACTCGATACAAATGGACCGGAGTGCAAAGGGGGGCGTATGATCATACTTAATGAGGCTTCCCAATCGTGCAAGTAATATTCGTGCAAGTAATACAAGTAACACACAAGTCCATATACGAATTGTAGTTTTGTAATAGAAGAAATAATACTTGAATCTTTATAAGGATACATATGCTACCCCAAAACATTAAAACATTAAAAAGGGGTGGTGAAAAACTCACTTTATGAATAAGGTAAAAAAAGAAGCTCGAAAGCGTTGAAGGATGCAACCACCGAACGCGTCACGAAAGCCGAAGCGTGTGATCAATACCAACTAAAATAGATAAAAAAAAAAATAAGACTCAATCGATAACCTTTATTGAATATTTCATGTTATTTTGTATTCTTTAATTATAATATTAACATTTAAGTTTTAATGGAAATTTGGTTATTAATATGATTTAAGTATCCTAGTGGCGTGAAAACGAAGTTTATATGTTCAAAAAGCTTGAACTATTGGTTATAGGTTATAATTATAATTATTACGTTGACTAAACGATTTCTAGGAATTTAAAGTTTACCTTACGTTTATTAAACGATTTTTAGTTACGGTTTACGAAAACGAAAAACTCGGTTTTTAAGAGTGAATTGATGAGATATATTTTATAGTTAATTTATTTAATTTTTATTTAACTTAAAAAGGTTTCTATAATTTTATTTTGATTTTTAATGATTAAAAAGGATTTATTAATTAGGTGAAAAATTAAATAAAAGGAATATGGCTGACCCGGGTTTCGAACCCGGGTCTTGAGGTTTACATGTGCAGTGTGTAACCAGTTGAGCTAGGGTGAACATTCGTTTATGCTGGGTTTCCCTTGTTTAAATATAATAACAGTTTCTAATAATTTTGGTTAAATAATAATAATAATATAACATGTTATATCAAAAAAAAAGGATGGAAGGCATGCGTGACCCGGGTTTCGAACCCGGGTCTCTTGTTTGTTATCCTAACATGTTAACCAGTTGGTCTAAAGAGCAATTCAGATTAAACTTGAAAAATATTATATATATATATAATAATGAAAATTCATCTTCTTCCTTTATCAAGAACATAAACCCTAAATTTTACAATCGATTAATCTGTTCAAGGTTTGGTGAAATTAGTTTAGGGTTTTTAATCATTGATGTTACGACAGTACAAAGCATATAACAATTACCTTAATATGTTTTGTTTTGATCGAAACCCAGTTGCCGGAAAGAATTTATAAGAATTCCCAATTACAGATTACTCAGTGTATTAGAGGGGGATTGAGAGGAATGAGCGAGTTGCAATGGAGCTTAGGCCCCTATTTATACTAATAATTTGGAGCGTATACGTGTTAACCGGGCAAATTGATATCCATAAATTCCGGCGAGTATCACGGGATTGATTAGCTGTTTAAAGGTCGTTATATCGTAATTAATATATTGATTATGCCATAATATCGACGACAATTGAATTTTATACACTTAGAATGATGAAAAAAATGAGTTTAAGGGTAGTGGTGGCCACCTCCGGCGCCGGATTCCGGCGGCCGGAGACCCACCGGAAAAACGGGATAGGGATGGGCGGGGTTGGGTTTAATTTATATTATTTTATAATTTAAATAGAATGTTACATTTTGAACCTGAAGTTTAATAAACCTTTTAAATGGAAACTAAATCTCTTTTAAGTTAATATAAGTTTTCGAAGTTTACAACTTTGGCTTTAAACTCTATAACCGAATTATATAACATTTTGTTTTGGATTGTTTACGCGTTAGAGCGGGTTATCGATAAGCCTTGAGTAATAAATGAACGAACGTTTGAACATAAATGTCGGGAATACTTTATTAATAATCAATAATACATCGAAACGACCCATCGGGTCGGGTTTACAAATACAAATACGAATCAAAAAATTGACGAATGTCATATCTTCATTGGTCCGGAATCCAATGATTCTGGCATGATACTTGGCAGTTTTGTCTGGTGGAAAGTATTTTAGAAGGAATTGCTCTACCATCCGATTCCAAGTGGTGATGGTGTCGGATGGTAAGGATTCAAGCCATTCCAAGGTGTGGTCTCGATGAAAAAGGGAACAGTCTAATTCTAGCTTGATCATCGGAGCAATTTTGGATTTTGAAACATCCACATATTCGATGGAATCGGAAATACGAGACAAAGGATCTTCATCGAGAAGTCCATAAAATTGGACAGATTTTTCAACCATATGAATGGTACTAGATTTGATTTTGAAGTTTGCAAGAATTTCGGATGGTGCAACACTATTGCCATAGTCGTTGAGTGTCGGCTTGCCATATTGGCTCATGGTAAGCTCGTTGTCTAGTTCCGCCATCATAGGTTCTTCTTGGTTCTCCTCGGTCAATGTATCTTCTTCCGATTTGTCCTTAACTCCCTTGGTTGCTTTACGTGCCCGAGTGCATATTCTTTGGTGAAGGTGTCGTTCGGGTTCGGAAAGTGGTGAAACGAGTTTGAGAGTAGATGTGGAGGATATACACTACTTAGGGAAGTAAAAAGAATCTAATGGCCTAACTAAATTAAGCTAAGGTAAGCAATTATAAAACTAGAAATATAAAATCTAAAAATAAAGAAGATAGAAAAATATTTTTGTTCTTTTTGATAGGTTTTTAACTATATATACTATTAACAAGGTTTAATAAATACTTAGATTATTTGTAAAACCGTGTGTCTCTGGCAACGACGCCAAAAACTTGATGTGCGTTGAGTGGTGTATAGAAAATGTTGTTAAGTTTTTCAAGGGGTTTGTTTCACACAATGTCTAGTTTTAAATTTACAAAAATGATTATTATATTAACTAAACCACACACAAATAGACAAGTGTACCTATCGTATATGTAGTAAAGTATAGGTAAGAACCATATATCGATCCACTAACACACTTGCTTGATTTTAACTCTTAAATCGTTGTATTTGTTTCAACTGGAAGTGAATATCATATTGGTTTTGGTACAATATAGATGACTAATCTTTGATGCTAATGACTCCTTCCAAGAGCTTAATCTCCTTAATCTTTAAGGGTCGGATGAATGGGATAATTCCCTTATTAATGGTGGTGAAAACAGGTGGTTGAAGTGGAGTAAAAGAGGTTGTAAGGTGTATTGAATGTGGAAGATTAGTCGTAAGCTCTGGACATGGCCATGCCTTGATTTACCATGGGGTATGTTGAGTCTGTTTTCAACGTTTATCTCCACCTTTCTTCGTATATCAGCTCGTTTTATTCCTTAGGGCTTTATTTATCTATAGATAGAAATTATAAGCATTAGTGATTATTTATTCTAATATAATTGCCGATATTACGCTTATTTGGAGATATTTTAGTGCCGAAAATGTGTATAAATTCTTATATATCAACTTGGGAGCGAGAATGACAAAGCCTAAAAGCGAGATGGATGAATGATACGACAAAACTACAATGGTTTATCCTAATTTGAATAACACAAGTATGAATATTCAAACGAAATTAGGCAACTTATAGTTTCTAACATCATGAGCGTTTTAGGGACTTCGTTTATGGTTAAAGGTATAAATGAGTTAAATATGATAAAATGTAAAAGTGAGTTATGTCCTTAAATACTTATACAAAAGTATAAAAATAAGAATACATACATACATATATATATATATATTTATATATATATATATATATATGTACATGGGGCTTGGTTAATTTGAAAACCCTCTTTAGTGGTGAAAACCTTAGAAACCCTATACTGTCCGTTGATTATTTGGATGGATGACCAAGATTGAATCTGGTGGGGGAAGTGTTTTATAAGTATTATTAAAATGTGAATAAGTACCTCACCTGTACACATGGAAACTCCCCCGGTCCCCAGAGTAGATTAAAAAAAATCGTGCAATCACATCATACAAAAAGTGAACCGTCGTTTCTTCTTCACCATAAAACTTTTGAACAAAATAGTGTCTGGCATTGTAGGCGAGATACCAATTGAAGGCGATAAACACGGATTGAGGGTATGTTTTGTTAGTTTTTAAGGCGATAATAGTTTTTTGTTGTTCTCCATAAGTAAAAATAGATTCGGGGTTTTGTTTAATAGATTTGGGGCTTTTTCGAAAGGTTGGTTGAATAGTGTTTTATGTTATAGTGTTTTGTTGATGTTGGTTTAATAATGTTTAATAGTGTTTTTGTGTTTATAGATTTGGGGTTGTTTTGTTAAATAGTGTTTATGTTGGTTTAATAGTCGTTAATGGTGTTTTCTTGATGTTGGTTTTTTGGAAAAGTTTGTTTTATAGTGTTTTTGCGATTATTGTTTATTTTCAGGGGTGGAGGTTTTTTGGAGACCTTGAAAATGACAACTGGTATGTAATATGGGGACATGTACTCTGGGTTTTTAGGTGTATCAAAGTCAGTACTATTTAATTTGTTTGAACGTCGTTTTTTATGTAGGGAGGAAGAGCTCCGGGATTGCGCGGTTGGCCTTGGGGTCATTTAAGAACATGTCCGACGACCCCATTGATGTTGATAACATGGAAAGCCCCTTGACTTCGAGAGGTATGTTTTTGTGTATTCAAGTTTGATGTGTTTTTGAATAGAATCTAGCAAGGTAACCCAAAACTGTTACGTACATGGCAGGATGCACAAGGGGTCAGAAGGTGATCCAAACTGATAATTTGTCCAGCAAAATACCGAATGGTTGTGATTTGTTTAAATTTGTTAAATTTGAATATAAAACAGTTGGTTCTGCATTTTAATGTAATGTGTTTTAAAAATGTTTTGTGAATGTAAGAAACAGGTGATAGCTATATTTCCAGGAAACAGAATAGGGGAGAGGGGACATCATGTGAGATGGGTCGAGAAAGCATTATTCACGTTGTAAAACCCCTGCTTTAAATGGAATACGCCCGGGTGTGACGTACAGATCATTCATAAGCTCGTAACGCTATTAAAGCGACAATATTTAATGCATTTCATATCATCAAAGGTACACACATTGGTCATAAATAAAAGAAAACAATAACACTTCATCGAAAAGTAAATAAGTTATTTATTTTGAATATCCTAAGGTATACTAATGATATTCGTCCTTAGCACACTATTGATTCAACCTGTAACACGTTGAAAATAATAAATTTTGTCAACAATTAAGTTGGTGAGTTTTCATAAGTTTTGCGTATACATATACATATATATATTTATATATATATAAAACTCGCGATTCAACAATCGTCATGCAATAAGTATTCAAGCATAAGGTAAATGAAATCAAATAGTGTCGTCCTCCCATTCATTTAGCCGAAGCCGTTGAAGTCGGGGAAATGAGAACCACCTTACGTAAACGACCGAAGTCGTAACGTTAGACGGCGCAGGTACGTCCCGTCGGACCCTCCCACTATGTGTATGCGTTTGCGTTTGCGTAACTTTCACCATAAAGACAATAAACACGTTGTAAGCAAGTTCACAAATAATCATAAACAATATGCACGAACTATATTAACATGTACGATATAAGTGAATCGGTTTGTAAACAAACGCATAACTAACGAAAGAAAAACTTGTGACGTGCTACACCCCAAAACATTATAAAGCGTTAAAAATGGGGTTATGAAGAACTCACCTTTGAAATAGATGATAAACGAGAAACGAAATCCAAAAGCAACCGAAAGTGCGTTTAAAGAATTCGAAGCGATTGAACTTCTCAAACTGAAAATAAATATGAAAATTTAGAGACTAACTAACGGGATTATACGGGTTAATTATTTAGTTTTTAAAAGATGTCGCGTTATATATTTTATTATCTTAAGGCATGGATTATTCTAATATTATTCTAAGTCTTAACGGAAATTTTAACGGTTAATATTGTTTAATTAACAAACTAAGATTAATACGAAGCACGGATTTTAAATTGGAAATTTTTCTCGAACGAACACAACTAAGTTATTGAATTAAAGTTAACAAACGAATTAAAATCTAACGAATCTAAAGTTTACGAGTTAAGGTTTTATAAGTTAACAAAATACGGTTTAACGAAAGAAAATCTAATGAAACAAAAGTTTAATGATTTTATGGTTAATGAATTAAATTTAGTGCAACGGAAATTATAAACTCACTTTTAACAATCTAACGAATTTTAAGGTTAATAAAGTAACAAACAATAAATGAGTCGTAATGGTTTAAGGAACGTGAAGATTGAGTTTTAGTTGAAAGGATCATTTTTATTTTATAAAGGTTTTATTTGATTTAAAAATGATTTTAGTTGATTTATATGATTTTGAAATAATTTATTTAATTAATATAGTTGATTAAAATCTGTTTCAAAAATATATTAAAAAAATCATGCCTGACCCGGGTCTGATGGTTGTCATGCAAGAGTTCTAACCATCAGGCCACTGGTTATCTTTGTGAAATCAACAGAAAACGAGTTATATATAAATAGAACTTAAACTTCATCTTCTTCATTACTCAAACCCTAATTTTTAAATATGTAATCTGGTTTCATATATGCTCTAATTAGGTTAGGGTTTTTGTTTTATATCTTATAACGATTCAATTGAATGTAAAATATTACCTGTGAATAATTTGGATTGACAGCAAACGGAGCTTGCCGGAAAAAGAACAAACTTGGACGGTTGATTTTGTGTTTGCAAAGTATATTAGATGTAAAAGATTACTGAGACGAGTTTAGTTGAAGATTAAGATTGCATTTATACTATTATTTGGAATATATTGCGTTAAATCATTGTTAATGAAATTTTCATAAATTCCGGCCAACGTTTGCGGCTTAATACACGCGAATTAGTTTGTTATAATGCGTTAATAAGGACGATTAAGAGTTTGCCATTATGGAATAAAGTCGTTACACGTCTTTAATTGGTCAAAACGCAAGTTTTAAAAGTGATTTAAGCTCGCCGGAAGAAAGTTTCGGTCGCCGAAAGGCGGCTTACGTCGGAAAACCGATAAAGAAACGTGATCAGGGGAAGATCGGTGAGCTTAGGATATTTTTGTTATTATTATATTATAATTTAAACATAAGTTACATAAGTAACCCTTGATCTTTCACATTATATTAAAACATAACTTAAAATATATTTACATTAACAACCTTTAACTTTGAGATGTTATAAATAATGAATGAAAGTTAATATACTTAAATATTATATTATACCCAGATAGTTTATAAATCGTCTAACTTAAATAAAACTTCAAACCTTGGAGTTTCGGTAATTGAACGAAATATAAACGAAAACAAATGAACAATAAACGTAAATCCTCGTGAATATTATATTAAGGATGAACATTAAACACAAATACAATGAACCGACGAAACGGGTCGGTTTAGCGAATACGAATACGCATACCAATAGAGATAACAAATTGAAAATTGTCATATAGAATTCGTGCAACAAAAATTAATTAAGAACGTTATGATATATATATATTATTCAAACAAAACCGAGAATTTAAAGTGGGTCGGGTTTTCGGGTTTGAAAAGTAACGAATGTTACACACGTTGAGTCGTCAAGTAATAAAGGATAGGTATGCATTCTAAAAACCAAACAGAAACTGAAGGGGTGTTATTAATGTAATGTATTTTAAAAGCAGGTAAGAGCGTCGGCGATCTTAAGAAAAGGAAGAGGGAGTAGGAGAATCTTTCAAAAAAGTCCAAAAGGGTCCGAAAAGTAGATAAGGGGGTGCCGCTGTACACACGGTCGTGCCGCTGCAGCTCGCAAGATGTGTAAAGATACTGAGGAAAAATCAAAAAAAGGCTGTCAGAGCTATGGGATTCGGTGGTTTACTAAGGTTTAGAGTGGACGGTATTCCTTTGTCAATGGCGCGTTACGTTGTAGAAAATTTTGATTTAGTCAACATGGTGATTGAGATTCCAAAGGGGAAGATAAAGGTGGACGCGACAGCTATTAATGATATGTTCGGTATCCCCTCTTGTGTTTTGAAGTTAGAAAGAATGTGTATATATGATGAATTGACTGAGAGGATAAAGAAATGAAAAAAGAGGTACCTAAACCGGTTCGTTTCGCCGACGGAACTCGTTTGGAGGATTGAAAGCGCTGAGGATATAGATTGTTTCGATTTTAGGTTGGACTTCCTGATGCTGTTCCAATCAATAATGGCGGAGTGCACCAGTCACGGCTGCTTCTGAGATAGTGTTTTACACTACTTTAACGGAGCAATGGATTTCGGAAAAATCGATTGGTGTGAATATATTATTCATAGCATTGAGGCGATACAAAACAGGTTGGAGTTCTGATAATCCTAAACAACCATTCTGCAGGCCGTTGACACTTTTGGTGGTATGTTTGTCAATTTAAAAAAGTTAGCATAATTATTATATCTGACGTGTTAAAAACTGTTGACAGCTGTTGTACGTGGACCGCATGGAAAGAAAGGTTGTATGGGTTGATGACAATTTGAGGCCAATTAGTTACTGGACAAAGGAAAAACTGAAAGAAAGAGAGAATGAAGAAATTCGTCACGGGTAGGGTGAAATTGAAACCGCTAACAAGAAAGCATGGAGACAATGAAGAGGCGATGGATAGTGAGGAATTTGCGATAATAATGTTTTTACTAAACATTAACATGTAATTTTGTTAACATGTTCATATAACCCTGTTTATAGTTAAATATATTAAAAGTTGTGTGTAAAACCTTGTTAATCGAATTGTGACAGGATAAATTGGAAGAGGTTGAAAAGGAACTAAATACTCTGATTAGCGATAAGTGAGTTGTGGAGAAAAAGTTAAGAAGGTTACGTAGGAAGATACCAGATAATGATAAGTTGTTGGATTTAATGAGCATGTTTGATAGGATGCTTGAAAAATAACCGAAATGGTAGAGGCAAAAAAAAGGGGATCAAGCACAGACAGATGAGATGATAAAAAATGTGATGAGTAGCTTTGGGAAGGACATGGCTGAGAAGTCTGATGTAGAGGAAAACTATATGGACAAAGATAATATAGGTAATTATTGTGAAACAAAAATTTTATTTTTATGTTACCATATATTAATTTTATTTGTGTTAACTTTTTAATTTTATTTATGTTACCCTACATTTTATTTTATGTGGCACATGTGTTTAAATATTTTATGTTAATATACATTTTATTTATGTGAAGCTGTTTATATATGAGAACATATAAACATTGGTTTATGTTAACATAAATTATATGTTAACATAAATTATATTTATGTTCACATGTTAGCCTATAATATGTAACAATATAAAAACATATAAACATACATAAGAAAAAAATTGTTATTTGTGTAAAAAAAATGGGGCATACAAAACAGTTTTAACAGTAAGTGGGGTTGTGTGTTGTTGTTTTTAATGATAACAGGATGTGGGGTTCGGGCAAGGGGGGATAGTCCGTTAGGTGCTGCACATGTCGGCGCCTCGGAGAACGTAGGGGTGGAGAATGGAAATTCTAATTTTATTGAAGAAGAAAACACAATGGGGCACGGCGAAGGTATAATTGTAAACATATGACTTTGTAAATAACGTAATTGTTAGTTATATAATCGATTGTAAACAGTAATGATGTTGTTGTGCGATGACAGTGGATGGGAGAGAGTGGAATTTAATCGAAGAGGAAAACACCATTGGGGCAAATGAAGGTAACAGTGATCAACATGTTAACATATATAAACACAAAAGTTTATGTATGTAAACATTTTGTGTTCACCAAACATGTTAACATATATGAACACAAAAGTTTGTGTATGTGAACATTTTGTGTTACCAAGCATATGCTAAAATTATATGTTAACATATAATTTTATTTATGTTACCAAATGTTTTGGTCAAAAATTAACAAAGGTGATTTCGTAACCAAATTAGTGAATGAGGCTCGATGCTTGCTTGAAATGAATGCAAAACGTGCTAGAACACAAGGATTTGTTGCAAGGAAAAAACCCGTTATCCTGAGGATAACAAGAAAAAAACCCGGGGTGGTGAAAACTGTTGTAACATTTTGGATTTTCCAAACTCGTATTTGTGTACGTTTAACCCGACCCGAAATATTTGGACCTTTATCATAAATCAAGAATCAAATATTTATAAGTAAATAAATTTCATATGTTCACTTAAAGCCCTTCATGTTTTATATACAATTTATTTCTTAATTATATCATAACAAGTTCAATAAATAACCAATTGTTAAACTTTAGGGACTAAACATGTTCAAAATAAAAATCCACCCATAGAGGGCCGAGGCGCCGTGCGATGGGCAACGCCCCCCCCCCCCCCTGTCCGTGCAGCGCGGTGGTGAACCTGTGCAGAATCTTTAATCCGATCTCCTTCCTAGCTAGTTTAAGGTATAAATTCGTTTATTTTAAGCATATTTGAGAGAATTAAGGACCAAGTAAACATAATATAACTAAAACACAAGTTCTAAATCGTTTCTTAATGATCAAGAGTGTATCTTTTTGATTATTTTTGTGATTCTTTCCCTTAAACCATATTTACTTGCTTAAACGAGTAAAAAGCCCATAAATAGTTCGTTCTTGCTATTCCTATATAAACACATCATAATTCCCTGCTGTAAACTTTAATCTAAACCTAATACACCTCCTCCAGCTATCACTTAACTCTGCTCATCCTCAAACCCTTTGGTTTTTATGTATTTGTTAAAGGTACAAGACTTGATCGTTGACTTTGCTTGCTTTAGGACATTTGACTTCCGTTTCTCATCAATCCTTTCACTTTCCCGGTAAGTTGTAAACTGTAAAATCATTCATACATATTCCCTAGTCGATAACCTTCAATTAATTTCTTAGATTGAAGGGTATTGACTGGTCAATTGCTTTAAAACCCGATAAAGGGTAAAACAGTCAACAACTTTGACTTATCGTTTTCTCACACTTATGTTCAGATTCAACGTTCGGTCCAGAAGACTTTTATTCTCGTAATGAAATTTTAATGCTACTGACCAAAACCCGACTTCCAAATCGTTTTTCTGATTCTGGTCAGTACCAGCTCGCTTAAACGTTTAATTCAACATAACTAGAGTTCTACTCATCCGTTTGGATTGATTCCAGTGGCATTAAGTTCATTTTTATTTATAGTTTCATATCACAAAGTTTTAGGTTCTGATCTGTTATTTCGTTTGACGCATATTGAACGACTCGCTTATCCGTTGACTCGTTTGTTCTTAATTATACTCACTTGCCTTTAAACTAAGGTGAGTTTTATTATTCCCCTATTTTACTCAGTTTTCTAAAACGTTTTGGGGACATATGCGTATATCATACTATATATATACATATATATCAAAAATAGCAAACGTGTAATTGTGTGTGATTAATCAAATCTACTTGTTATGTGCTTATTTGTCTTTGTATGCAATTGTTTGACATATCCCCTTGGAGAGGGTTCTCATTGACCACCACCCGATTCGCTTGGCAACGGTCTTATTCTCATTATTTGCTCATAGTTGATTTACCGGCGCCCGATTCGCTTGGCAATGGTTTAATCAAAAACTTATTTGCTTATGGTTTGATTTCATTACCGCATTTATACGTTTTGCTTTTTTATTATATTAACATTATTTTTGGTGTCAAAAATTGGTGATAAACTCACTCAACATGTTTGTTGACAAAACTCCATTTTCTACGCATATGCAGGTTGCTTAAAGTTGAAGTATGGACATTTAGAAAGACCTTAGGGTTATAATGAAGACAAACATGGATTTAAACCTGTTATATTTATTTATTTGAATTGTTTGTTGTATTTGATTATTGTGTGTACATTTGATATAAAATAATTAAATAGATATTGTCACATTTATATTATGATAGTATCTTCGAGCTGTAAGCAATCGGTTCACGCCCCAGCATTTCCGCCTTAGGTTGGGGTGTGACAACTATCACCCCCAATTTATTAATAACAAAAATTGGTAACAAGTGGTGGAGCTCAAACTGGATCGTGATTACAGAGTGCGAGTACTACTAAGTCTCGTGTGATAAGAGTCTGTGTGTTATGATCCAAATGAGCTCTATTTATACAGATAGTTAGCTAACAATAATCCCTATAATTCTGGAGATAATTGACTCCTTCCAATTAGCCGTTTGATTTCCATGTTTCCTTTTGAACACGTTTTATTTAAAGTAATCCAGCTGCAAGTCCGAGTCTTTAGAGAATCATGGTAACGTCCCTTGACTTGGTCATAAGAAAGGACAGCGAACATATTGCTTGCCTAGGATACTGAAAATCCGAGCCCTGACAATTGTCCCCAAAATTAACGGCTGTTGATATGGATTACAGCTGTAAATATTTTGAAATTTGAACCCTGCATGCGTGATGGATCGACCGCACGTGTCAATCATCCGTGAAAGCTACCAAACCCTTGATTATCCTTATATTTACCCGGATAAATAACCCCTATTCATCATCTTATCATTATCCAGGTAACCCATTCTCTTTCTTTAATCTTCTTCTTCAAATATAAATAAGAAGCTTAAGTTTTCTGGTTGCGAGGAGTTCGTTCTTCAACAGCTTCTTAAAGATCCCGCCAACGAGGTGTGTATCTTTAACGATACGGATATTGATAATCTGAGGACCAAGGGCTGTTTTCCATCGGGAACAGTCTTTAGGCCTTTTGACCTTTCAATCAGATCTGATATGATCTCGAAATCATGGATTTGCTTCCTTTTTTTACCTTTTAAAATAGGTTTCACTTACCCCTTTCCAGCTTTCACCACTGAATTTTTTAGAAAAACTGGTCTCAGCTACTATTAGGACTCGGATTTTCAGTATCCTAAGCAAAGGATATGTTCAGGATAACTTCAGGATACAGTATCCTCCCAAGCAACAGGTATCTTTCATATATCGTTATACTAACAGTTCAACCGCCTTTCTTTGATGTTTACCAGGTCATACAACTTCACATGATCTCCTAAAGATTCGGACCACTAAGCAACTGTTATACAAGATTTTTGGTATCCTGAAATGCAATATATTCAGGATAACTTCAGGATGCAGTATCCTCCAAACGACAAGAAACGATCAACAATTAATAAAGCATTAAAGATTGTAGACGATGGAGGGAGTTACAACTCGTTTATAACAATAATATGCAATCCATAACCGCTCCAAGATCATAATCAGGACAATTAATGCTCTTTATTGCTAGTTGTTATCTAGTGATCCTTCTTGTAACTATAAGTAGGACAAACAACTTACACTCTAGCTATAGCATACTCTGTAAACATGATCTAGAGAAGAAAGCTCCAAACATTTGTAACCTTTTTCGATTATTAATAAACTAGTGGTGGTAGTTTTCACCGCCCGGGGTTTTTTTCTTGTTATCGTCAGGATAACGGGTTTTTTCCTCGCAACAAATCCTTGTGTCATTGCATTTACGTTCATTTATATCAAGCACCTAAACCTCACTTACTAATTTGGTTACGAAATGACACTTGTTGATTTTTACCCAAAACAATTTGGCGCCCACCGTGGGCAATCGCTGCTTCAATCTTTCAAAACCGTTTATTTCATTCTCCATCACCTTCATCCTTTCATCATGTCTTCACAACCAAAAACCAGCTCCATTTTTACTCTGTTGGTCACCGCTGCTTCAAGTTTTAACCCTGGTCCTCCACCAGTCCCAAAGAAGAATACTCAACCCAGAGGAGAACTTCCACCATACCCGGGAACCTCTATACAGGTAGATCCGGTTATATCTAACAATGACATTTTTGCTGAAACAGGTCAAAACTCACATGAAGCAGCAAGAAAAAACCAACTCAAGGTTATTCAAGGAAATTAAAGGGATCAAAAACAAACCAAGGTAGGAGAATACTCCAATCATGCCCAGGGTTCTTGATTATGATTCTCCAGGATCATCTATCCTTCATAATCCCGGATCCTTGGGGACACAACCAACAAGGATCCTGTCTCAGCAGAAATCAGGATATTGGGGAATCTGTCCTCCGGTATACTCGGAGTTACCCAGACCGACGAGGCCGGACTACATCAACATGCAACCTCGTTCAACCACGCCAGCTGACATATTCACGTCAGGATCTCCAATAGTGTCCTCTGAAGTACATGTTGGAGATGACATCCCTATGCAAACGTCACCTTATCCTGAGGATACCCTCAATGGACGAACTAGCCTTCAAGGCTTAGGATACCAGAGACCTGACCACAATCGCGGTAACAGTTTACTTAATGCTAATTTATACACTAACCGTGGATCTGTGCAGGATAAGGGGATATCTCCCGAGATAGCCATGGAATTGCGGAAAATGAAGGATATGATTTCCAATATCCCCGGGATAATCCGTCTCATAGCTGATGTTCCGGTAGGCAGTCACAGATTATCCATGTTCACTTGGCCTATATGCGACATGGAGATCCCCAGGAAATTCCGGACACCCAGCATGAAACTGTACGATGGCACTACGGATCCTAAGGAACACGTAGCTCAATACAGAGAGAGTATGGAGGTTAACCCAATTCCCGCTGAAATCAACGAAGCCTGTTTATGTAAGGGATTTGGTTCAACACTAACGGGGCCGGCCCTCAAATGGTTATTAAGTATTCCTTCCAATACTATTACTACCTTTGCACATTTGATTAACTTATTCAATAATCAATTTTCTTGTAGTAGATCTTTTGAGAAAATGACAGGTGACTTATATAGAATTGTTCAACCTAATAATGAATCCCTAAGAGATTACATAACTAGATTTAACAGGGAAGCTTTGGATATCCCCAACCTTGACATGACGGCTACTGTTGAAGCTCTCAATATGGGATTAAAGAAGGATTCATCCTTTGATGACGATCTTGTCATGACTCCATGCAGGAATCTTGATGAAGTTAGAAACAGGGCATTAAAATATATACGGCTAGAGGATGATAAAAAGGCTCATGGAAGTTTGGTTATCCCGAAGTATGAGTCCACCAACAGGAAGTCAGACCCTCCACAGAAGTTCTCTAGGCCCAAGCCTTATTCCAAACAGGATACCTCCAGGATAAACGCCGTGGATGAAAACGAAGACGATAAGGAGTATCTTAAAATATCCGAATATTGTTTTAATATTGATATTGGTGGTGTAATATGTGCCATGCAGGATTTAGGTGATAAGGCCAGATGGCCCAAGAAAAATGAGAAGCCCGGATCCAGCAAAGACAAGTTTAAATGGTGTGCATTCCATGAAGACTTTGGCCATCGCACTGATGATTGTATAGCACTTTGGAAAGAGATAGGATACCTTCTTAGCAAAGGACACCTGAAGTAACTATTTGGAATAAACAAGAACAAAAGTCAGGATCCTGTCAAGATACCTGAAAGGGCACCTTCTCCACCACCCGGAGCCAAGGTTGTATCATTTATCTCGGGAGGATCGGACATTTCAGCAACTAAGAAGCGTTCCAAAGAAACGAAGATGGACAACAGAGAAAGACCTCTCCGTACTTCCACGTTGACAACTCAAAGAATCATCTCCTTCAATGAGGAAGATCGATGTAATCTTGTTGATCCCAACCATGACAGTTTGGTAATTACTTTATGTATAGCTAACTGTTTTGTGCGCAGGATACTCGTTGATAGAGGAAGCTCTGTGAACATGATTTAGATGGATGCATTGAAGAAAATGGATATCCCAGAAACAGATATTATCCCAAAGTCCTCAGTTCTTGTGGGATTCAGTGGCAAAACCAAAAACACATTGGGAGAAATTAAACTTCCAATATATATTGAGGGAACTAACTCCTAACAAAAGTTTTGTGTTATTGACTCTTTATCTTGTAATGTGATATTAAGCAGGCCATGGATCCACAGCATGAAGGCAGTACCATCAACCTATCATCAATGCGTGAAACTACCAAGTCCGTGGGGAGTTATCAAGATTGAAAGCAATCAGCAAGACGCAAAAGAATGTTATGCATCATCAATGAAGTGGACTACAAAGCCCACTCAAACATAGCAATTACAGTTATAACCAGGGAAGGTCCTGCAGGCTAGAGACCAAGAAGTGAAGGAAGTTGTGACATTTGAGCCAAAGCAAGGTACACCTCAGTACGTAATTACCGATTAAGCAAATAAACGCCTTTTGCATAACAAACGAGCTATTAATCGAACGGGTCGGGTTATGACCCAGATATCTCGGGGGGGCATCTATAAGTGATATACGATCTATACAAGCTAAAATATTAGAAATATGGTCTTAGTTTCATAGCAAACAAGTTAAACGAAAACATGCTCGTTTAACTACCCGCTATAGATTTAAACGCGAAAGATAGTTACAAACCAAGCATTGTATCATCCGTTAAGCCGAAAAAGACTTACCAAACACTTATTTGAGATGTTTTAAGTGATCCATGAAAATATTTTTGATTTCTACAAACATATAGTATGTTTATATAATTTTACACAAAACTAGCCGAACAACACTCGTTTTCGCGCTGTTTAACGCACCCGGTAAGTTTTTCGCGCCAAAAACCGAACCCGAACTAAATTTGGACCGGGCTTTCGTATTTTAGCTTGAGAAATCAGAAACTTGGGCCAAAATGGGCCCAAGGTGGGCCCATGTGGATCCCGATCGCAACAGCAGCCCCCACCCCCCTTTGGTTCTTTCACATATAAACTAGATCCAAAACCTTTTCAACATTATTTTCTTGAAAATTCTGCACATAAGCTCTGCTCCAGCCAGAAAACCTTCAAACCCTAAGGTAAGGGGCTTAAATAAGTAGCTTTTGTACTTGTTTAAACTTGTTTAATACCATAAAAACATGTCTTGGTTACTAAAAATCATTCCTAACCGTGTAAAAATCCTAAAAATGGTCCATAAACATGTTTTGATCATAAAAATAGTAAGGAACCTTTTTTGATAGTTTTTTGGCCATAAACACAGATTAAAGGGTTGAAACGGCGTTTTTACGGTTCAAAAGTTCGTTTTTGTGCACTAGCCGAAACCCTAAGTTAAAAGCTGTTATGCTGATGAAAAATTGTTGGGTTTGTGATATAGGACTTGTACCTAGATTTCTTAGAAGTACAAGAACCTGAAAACTTGATTAAAAGGTCGGAAACGAGCCAAACCCGCTAAGGTAATGCCGAAACACTCGCTTACGGGTTATTTAGGTTAAGGTTGTGATGTGCATATTTTTAGGACTTGAAATTTTTCAGGAACATCAGGGACCATGTCAATGAGCCCCTGTTCAAATTTGGTAATTTTTCGACCATCCGAGAATATTTGGCCAATTTATTACCAAATTGGAACGTTTATTTGGGAATAATAGCTAATATACTACAAAAATTATGAAACTTTTCTGGGAACTCAGATTTTATGTATTTTGATCACATATGAATTTTGGAATCATTTGGAGAAGTTTAAAGGTCTTTTGTTTATTTGCGTTCGTGTGAATTTTTACAGCCGAATTTGGGCCGAAAAGAATATTGCACGAGATTTTTACATTCTTGAATTAATACAGGTTGTTTTGGGACATGATTTGAGTATTCAGGAATTTTTTTAGAATTTTTGGAAATTGTTTGGGGTAAACGAACGATTTTTGGAAATTTTTTTAAATATAGCTGATAAAATAAATTTTTATAAATTAATAAATCAGTAAATAAATTCCAGAAATATTTTTATAAAAATATACATATTTTAATTGATAAGTGGTTAAATTTTCATAATTAAATGAGTAACGGTTAATTAGTTATGCTAATTTGAATATTAAACAAATTCAGTTTTTATAAAAACCGACAAGTTCGCGACTAGTGAATCTGCGGGAATATCAAAACACCAAGAGTGATCAAAAATCATATTTTTGGACTAATTAAGTGAAAATGAACTTTTCTATGAGAAACCTGGACAATCCGGGTGGATTGTGCGCGTTTCTTCTCAAATCAAACTGAATAAACGGAAACGGGCCCCGTGGTTAATCCGGGACCCTAATAGGTGATCCTTCTTTATAACTTAATCATTTTATTAATCAATACATTTACTCAAGCTTATTTTACCATAACTGTTTTCTGAACGCGTAAACGAGCAACTTGGCCCAGCTGGGAAAACGAGAATCTGAGCCAAGTTCGGTTTTGAGTATTGGACATTGAACAACATCACAACCTAAGCCTATTGCCACTTTCTGGGATTTCCAGCTACACCCAGATTAGTTATACAGCCCAGATTAGTATTGAGATTATAATAATATTAAAATATTAATATTATTATAATATTGATTATAGGAACTACTGATAGCGGACCGAACAAACCACGAGCTGATACAATACTGAATATCTACTAATCCGTGAGTTTCATGACCCCACTTCTAAACTGTTTTACGAACTTTTGGGGTGAAAAGCATGTTTGCTTATATCTATATACTTATCTGAAACATGTGATGATGTGAATTATCTAAGTGCTAACACATGAAAGTCCCCAATAACACAGTGATTAACTTCGAGCATGTGGCTTGTGAATAGTACTATTGTTTTGACAAACCCAGGCGGGGCCAGCATGGTTGCTGAGACATTATCCCGTTTGCACATGTCCATATTTTTTTTACGAACCAGCTATGTAGTGTTAGACATAGCTACCGGGGCATGTTGTGGGCGGAAAAGGGGCCACAGTGGTTGATTGAGCGTGGGAAATGGAGGCACGCAGCACGAACAGTCCAGGCTTCACTGTAGCTTAGCATAATTACATCACATGCATCATTTACATACATACATACATACTTATTTCATCATTACAAGTGTTAACTTGTGAATACTCATTACTGATTTCTTGAAACTCGTGAAACTCACCAACTCTAGTAGTTGACCCGTTTTAAACTGCTTTTCAGGTGTACCTAAATCGGAATGATTGAGTGATCTGTCACTTGCCTGAATGTGTGGTTAATGCTATGTGAATAGAAGCAAAGGCGTTAGTAGTAAGAACGTTTAGTTAACGAACTAGTTTTGTTTGTACCACCTAGACTGTAAAACAATGATAGAACGAAGAAATATAATATAATGTAAATTAGTTTGTAATGTTTCTTTATAAACAATGTGTTGATACCAGAGGTGTCTGTTACATTCCCGTTTTACGCTTCCGCATTGTGCTAGTCGGGGTGTGACAGAAGTATCCTTGGTTTCTCAGGATGCCGAGATCAAAGTATTGTTGGGATCAGGTATGCCTAAGGATATCGAACAAGGATTGGTATCCTTCTTAAAGAAAAGAGCCTCTACCTTCGCCTGGAAACATGAAGATATGACAGGTATCTCTAAGTCCATAATTACTCATAAACTTGGTATAGATAAATCTTTCAGGCCAGTACATCAAGAGCGAAGGAAGTTTGCTCCTGAGAGAAACGTTATCATACAAGAAGAAGTGCAGAAGCTGCTCAAGAACAAAATGATAAGAGAAGGCCACTACCCTAGATGGTTAGCCAATCTAGTAGTAGTGCAAAAAAAGAATACAACATGAAGTTGAATCCAGCCAAGTGTCATTTTGGGGTTAAAGCAGGCAAATTCCTTGGATATATGGTCACCAAAAGAGGAATAGAAGCAAGCCCTGAGCAAATTAAGACCATCCTGGATATCAAATCACCAAGGAACGTCAAAGATGTCCAAAGATTGACAAGAAGAATTGCTGCTCTCAACAGATTCATTTCAAGATCTTCAGAGAAGTGTAAAGACTTCTATGATTCCTGAGGAAGAATCAAAAATTCGAATGGGGAGAGAAGCAAGAAAGAGCTCTGATATCCTTGAAGGAATACTTATCCTCAGCGCCACTCCTGATGAAGCCAGTTGATGGTGAACCATTATCCTTGTACTTAGGAGTGTAATAAGTGCTGTCTTGGTCAAAGATCATGAAGGTCAACAACATCCAATATATTATGTAAGTAAAAGCCTACTAGATGCTGAATCCAGGTATTCTTATCGTGAAAAGTTAATTTTAGCACTTATAATGGCTTCTACTAAATTAAGACATTATTTTGAAACTCATGTTATCCATGTAAAAACTAACTATCCTATTAAGGCTGTTTTGAGAAAACCAAAAATGTCAGGAAGGATGGCAAAATGGGTTGTGAAACTTAGTGCATACAATATACTGTATGAACCAAGGACAGCCATCAAATCACAGGCACTTTCCGACTTTGTGGCTGATTTTAGTCAGGATATACTCAAAGAAGTGGAAAAAGAAGTTCACCAATTGGAGATCAAGAAAAGCTGGAATTTGCATACAGATAGTGCCTCCAACATAAGAGGAACATGCCTTGGTATCCTGCTAAAATCGCCATAGGGGGACATTATACCTCTATCCATATCCTGTGAATTTCAGGCTACTAATAATGAGGCTGAATATGAAGCCTTATTAGCTGGTTTGCAATTAGCTAAGGGTATGAAAATCAGGTATCCTCAAGTTTATGTTGATTCTTTGTTACTAGCTAACCATTTTAATGGCTCTTATGCAGTGAATGCAGAAAACTTAGCAAAATATTTAGAAATAGTTAAGAAATTAGCTATGTGTTTCGAAACATTTGATATAGTACAGGTACCAAGGGAAGTGAACACTAAAGCAGATGCCTTAGCAAATTTAGCTTTAGCTCTCAAGATACCAGATGATATCAAGATACCCATCGTTCATATCTTGACTCCAGCAACAAAGGAGAACCATGGGGTCATGGAGACTTCGTTACCTGAAGACAATCCAATATCCTGGACCAGTCCCATAATACGATATCTTCAGGATAACATGATCACAGAAGGAGAAAATCCCAGAGCATTCCGAATGAAGGTAACCCAGTATATTATTCTAAATGATGTGTTGTATAGAAAATCACTTACAGGTCCATACTTGAGATGCTTGGAATATCAAGAAGCACAAGAAGTTCTCAAGGATATACATGAATGTGATTGTGGAAACCACACTGGGGGCAGAGCCTTAGTATCCAAGATACTGAGGACAGGTTACTTCTGACCAACAATGAAGAAGGACGCAATGAACTTCTCTAAAAAATGTGATGCTTGTCAAAGATACAGCAACATCTTACATCAACCAGCTGAACTATTATATCCTATCATATCCACGTGGCCGTTTATGAAATGGGGGATGGATATTGTGGGAAAGCTGCCCAAGGCTCCTGGTGGAAAAGTCTTTATGCTTGCCATGACAGATTACTTCTCCAAGTGGATCGAAGTAGAGGCATTTCTCCAAGTTAAAGAAAAGGATGTGATCTCATTCATCAAACGTAATATCCTTACAAGATTTGGTATCCCGACAAAGATTGTTTGTGACAATGGATCACAGTTCATCGGTAGTAGAACAACCAGCTTTTGTGAAAGTTGGGGAATCAAGATGGTGACTTCGACTCCAGTACATCCTCAAGCTAATGGTCAAGAAGAATCTAGTAACAAGATCATCATCAACAATTTGAAGAAGAAATTGAGATCCAAGAGGGGAAAATAGGCTGAAGAACTACCATTTGTTCTTTAGGCTGATAGGACCACTTCAAAAAATGCAACAGGACAAACACCTTTCTCTTTGGTGTTTGGGGACGAAGCTATTATCCCTACAGAATGGTGATCCCTACAGCAAGAACCAGCATCCAAGATACTGAGTCTAACAACCAAAGCCTTACTGAAGACCTGGATACCATTGATGAACTCAGAGATCTCGCCAGGATCAGAATTGCAGCATACCAACAAAGAATAGCCAAGTCCTACAACAAGAATATCAGAATTCGAAGATTTCAAATAGGAGATATGGTGTTAAGAAAAGCATTTCAGAATACCACTAACCCAGCAGATGGAAAGCTAGCTCCAAAGTGGGAAGGTCCTTACTTGATTGATTCAGAAGCAGGAAAAGGGGCCTACAGGTTAATCACTATGGAAGGTGATCCAATACTAGAGCTTGGAATGTTATCCACCTTAAGGCATATTTTTGTTAGTCTCCTTAACTGGTATGTTCGTATCCTCGGGATAAAGGTATGTCCCCTCATCTATTTTTACATATTTCTGTTATTATCTCTAAATCAAGTTTACTGACTTAAGCATCGAAGGGGTGTTAGCCAAACTAACACCCACCCCTCAGTAAGAGTTTAGTGTTTTGCATTTATCCCAAGGATATGTTATCTTGACAACCGCTAGAGGCTGATCACCTCCCACACAAACATGATATACCTGATATCTCCTAAGGTTTAAAGGTTTTCACCTTTCTAACGCCGCCTGGAGCCCACGATGATTCGGATATAGTTCAAGACAGGCGGACCAGACCAGCTGATAATCCATTTGTTGTTGGATATATACCGGATCCTTAAGATAAGTGGCAGACGTGTCACGCATATGGTTTATAACATTTTCATGTTATCTAAGGTTTATAACATTTTCATGTTATCTAAAGTCTCGGCATTTTCATGCCCTCACGTTTGGGACTTTCCCCAGTTTTATCTAAAGTTTAGACATTTTCATGTCTCTCAAATAAAGGTCTTGTCGCCAGTAAAAAGGCTTTATCGCCAGTAAAAAGGCTTTATCACTAGTAATAAGGCTTTATCGCCCGAACTATCTACTTTGTTTTAACATATCGAAGATCGGCCAGATCGCTAAGTGTAAAAATATCACTAAGTTGTGCTTAACTTAGCAAAATCCAAAGGCATGATACGGAAAAGGGTCAACAGCTGGGGACATCATATGTAAGCTTATTAAGTTTATAAATGTTCTCTACAAAGGTACCCTTTACACTTAGTCTTTTTTACATGTTTTGTCTTTCAAGACATAATCTTTTGGTTTACTTTACACTTAGTCTTTTTTACATGTTTTGTCTTTCAAGACATAATCTTTTGGTTTAGTTTACACCTAGTCTTTTTACATATTTTTGTCTTTCAAAATGTAATCTTTTGGTTCAATTGTGACGATTCACATTTACACAAGATTTAAGGATACATTGTCTTTAAAGATGTTTTGTCTTAATACGTAATAAAGATCCAAAACAAATTTTATAAAGATTTAATCTTTAAAGTATTTTATTCTGAAGTAGAATGAATTCAAGAAATGTGTCTAGGATACATTATCCTCAAGATAATTAATATTTCATAGATATATCCTAACCAAAACATACTCAGACAAGTTATTCAAAATGACAAATAGAACACAATGTTAAAACCAAAAGGTTATGTTGTTACTAACATTAAGTGCAGATGGATAAAAAGACAATGCAAGGGCTTCATCTTCAACAAGTGGAAGATCCTTCCACCCAAGCATTACTAGATGTTCAAAAAATCAAGATAACATGGGTTTCATCTTGAAAAGTCAAGATCCCTCCACCTATATATCCAAAAGCATCCTTGTTAAAAGACAGAAAAGTAAATTATTCAACAAGCCATTACAAACCAAAATCAAAACCACAAACAAACAAACATACTTAAAAAACTGGGCTCAGACCTTGTCTTTTCCGCCTTTATAGCCCAGTTGTACTTCATCACCGATCGCGTTCAACGCATCCTTGATCGCCACCTCCACAGCCTGCTCCGCTACCTTCTCCGCTCCGTTCGGGCCCGCTTCTTCCATGTTCTCTCCAGTCAACTCCGCCAGCACCTTCTTCCAATAAGTTACGTCCCAAAAGAGAGTCTCCAACCCATCAGCCTTAGCCTCCTGAGCCTGGACTTGATGACAGAAAGCTTGAGTTTTTTACTAATGGTGATTGAAGATGAAAAGCAAAGAGAGAAAGAAATTTACCTGGATAATGATCGGGTGAAGAATTCGAGATTCAAAAAATCAACAGCTATAAACCTGTAGGCTCCTGGACGGATCGTACACGGGATGTCGCTATCTGCGCAGGTGCGGAATCCCTGCATAGTTAGATACGAGTGCAGAATATGTAAATCAAACACACGAGCAATGAACGAACACGTTATATTGATAACCGAACACGTGACTCTAGGTCACTATTACAGACACTGACTTGTAAAACACGTAACACGCTCACTGAACAACCGAAACGAAAACCTAACCAACACCCTAAACTGTTACAGCGAACAGTTTAAATAGACACGACAACTTCGCCTCAGGCGAAGTTGTCTTTAACTTCGCTTGTTCAACAAGTTCGCCTGAGCGAACTTGTTGACAACTTCGCTTGTTACAAAAACATAAACATAATCAAAAACATAATTACATTACAGACTCGATTACAAATGCTAGACTATGAACTACTGACACACATGTACCAACAGACTCCCCCTTGGCAGTAGCTTCATATCTTGATCTTTAAATCTTGAGTCTTGTAATCTTGCATCTCTACGCGTGCGCTCCCTCTCTAACACACACCGACACCACCCGTTGATATTTCCTAGCTTGATCCTTCCAAGCAGGAATGTAGAAGATCTTCTTCTCGTTGAGCACCTTCAGATCAGCCTGCGATAAATTAACAAGATGCATCGGGTCGTAAACCCTAAGCACTTCTTGTTCATCCTCATCTTCCATAACCGCTTCAGCTGTCTCACAGTCCACAAACCACCATTTTAGGTCTTTGAGCACGTCCTTGGGCATGAGCTTCATCGGTACTTCTTTAAGGCACCGGATCGGTTTATATTTCATAACCATCCAAGGTTTTCCATCAGCTCTCAGACCTCTATCCTTGTCTTCGACAAGTTTCCCCTTTTGTGGTCTCATCAGCTCAAACTTCTTCTCCTTAATACACTCCTTCCACACGATCTTCCCGATGATTCTAGCCATGTTGTCTTCACTTCGGTTTATCAATCCCAATCTGGCTAAATCTTTTACCTCACATTCAGGCAGTGTGTTTAAAGATCTCAACGTTCTCCTGAAGTACTGAATTCCATCGTATCTTTTGATCACGAAGAGCCGCAGCTGCTCGTCATATATCCAGCAGATAATACCTTTCTTTGCTTCTGCGTATCCCTTAATATTGTAACTTGTTTTGAACATTTTAGGGATCGCCGGCTTCTTCGTCTTTATGAATCAGTGAGCACATCCTTCCTTCCAATTCGGTTGTTCCTCCCATTCAGTATCTTCCACCACGCTCTCATCACCCAACTCTGGTCTCTCAACCTCCGGAATCTCGTGTTCCACGGAGTCATCTACAATCTCCCCTTCCTCTATCACGTTTTCAACAGTAATTTGCTCACCGATCTTCTCAATCTCATCAACCGGCAGCACATCTTCTTCAATCATAAACTCATCATCATCCTCATCCAGCTCTTTCAACGCGTCTATAACATCTTCAACATCAGCATCATCATTAACATCTACCACGTCGTCACCGGCTGCGCTTGCAGACTCCCCCTCAGCTGTGGAAGCCCCAAGAGCCTGAGAGGTTCTTGGCAGCTCACCACCTGCACCTTCCGGTGCATTGGGATCATCGTCTTGATCTTCTCTCCGTTTTGTCCTCAACTCATCTCCCCTACAAGTCTTCTCCCCCTGAGATGCCAAGAATGCCTTGAAGGCATCTATTACTTTCCCGTGTTCAACCAGGAGGGAGGCTTGCAGTCGATTGGATTCCACTAGGCTTTGAATGGTCTTTGTCTGATCAGCAACAATCCGCTCTAGCGATGCAATCCTTTCGGAGTCAGAAGTAGGCGTTGGAGTTGGCGGGACATCAGCAGCAGAAGTGACCGCAGGTGGTACACTTGGTAACCCTGCAGTAGTAGTGACGGTCGACTCAACAAATCGTGCAACTACCACCGGTGGAGTAAGCGATTGGGGTGGTAGAGACACAACTGCTGGGGCCGACGTCTCGACGGCAGTAGCCTGTGCTGTAGAAGGAATAAGAGACATACCAGACAAGGCAGGTGGAGCAAAACGTACCAGCCTTGAAGATTCTCCAGCTCCCGAACCCATACCTGTCCGTTCTCTTCTTGAACGCCTGAGCACTAGTTGAAATGCTTCTTCTTCATCAACTTCCTCATCATCCTCGTCAACAGTTCTCGGCCTCTTTCCAGTCGTTCTCTCTCGAGACACCATTAGTCGTCTCGCTTCAGCAAATGTTTCGTCCAGATCGGAGTCAGCTACCGAAGTAACTGCTCTAGTAACCTCCATGACCTGAGAACCTGAGACATCCATATCAAACAATCCATGGCCGCTAAAAGCAGCATCAAGATCTACTTCTTCATCAGTAGGCACAGCAGGAGATGCAGCAGCTGGCACAGCAGCAGAGGCAACAGTAGATACAACAGGCGCAGCTGGTACAGCATGGGGTGCTGCCGCCTAATGTGGCTGTGGATCTCTGAACTCGTCCCCTCCTGCAGGAACATACCCCGGGTTAATAAGATACCCGAACAGTGGAGTATGCCTGGGACGCAGCTCAGGCTTGCTACGTGTGCTCGAAGTCCGACACTGAGCGAAGATACGTTTCGTCACACATTCGACGTATCTTATAGGGCGTCTCTGCGGTAGCGACGGAGCGACATGATTTAGAATCATCTGTAAGAACCGAGGATACATAATAAATCGCTCGCGCGCCACAGCCTTCCTCTGACGATCAATCTCGTAAAATATCAGCTGACTAAATGAATATCGTCGGTTGTAAGTCAGGGCAATCATGGCTGACTGCATTGTCGCGCCCATCCCATCAGTTCCTGCCTTCCTCCCAGACATGCATACAATCAATACATGCATTAGGAAGCGCCACTGATCCAGTAAAACACCTTTCCTCCTCTGTGTGTCCCCCAACGGACCTGAATAACCCATTCTCAGGTACGCTCCATCACGAAAAGGAGCTACGAACTCCGTTGGGTCATCCCTTGTCTCTTCTCCAAACTGCAAAGCCAACCGTATATCTTCAGAAGAAAACTGTATAGCATGACCATTTACGGTTGCTTGCATCACCGGGGGCTCAGGCCTGCAATCATAATATACCGACTGCCAAAAGTCTTCTATGTTAGGCAGTGAAATGGGCAGGGTATTTGTGATCGCATGAAAGATTCTTGAGCGCTGGAGAAAAGTGATTATCTCCCTGTAGTCTTCCACGCCCCTTGCATCTGGATCTAGCGTGATGTACTGGTTATGGGCCGGAAAGAACTGTCGTTGATCATCACCGTCATCACCACCAGCACCGCCAACAGCAGCCATATCTGCACAAAACAAAACAAGTTAGACAACGTTTAAGCAACTCACAAGTTCGCTTTGTACCACGAGCGAAGTTGTGATTAAACCTGTACAGGCGAACTTAAAGGTGAGGCGAAGTTGGGAACAACTTCGCTTCATCTGTAAGTTCGTCTAAAACCTGTTAAGTGAATTGGTATAGGCGAAGTTGATGATAACTTCGCCTTATCACAACATCGCCTCAGGCGAACTTGAGTTCAAGGCGAAGTTACGGATAACTTCGCCACAGGCGAAATTAAGCTTCAGGCGAAGATGTGGATAACTTCGCCTAAACCTTAACTTCGCCTGAATCTGAAACGGCGACTGTTCAGATTCAAAGGATCTAGATCCGATGATTTCGCAACAATTTGACGATCCAGGAGTGAAGAACAACATATATTAATGGCTTTGAGACGTAAAGTTCGTCCATGAACACGTATCACAAGGTTGAAAAACTAGGTTTTGAAGGTCCGACGACCCTAGGTCTCGAACCGGGTAAAAACTATAAAGAACGAGTATGTTTGTGAAAGATATCGACACCACATACCGTCAATGAATAATAGAAACTGGAATCAAAGATCGAAAACGGAAATAACTCTAGTTCGCCGGAATTTTGTAAGTTCGCCGGAAATAAGTTGAGAATAATGATGCTGTTACTGTTTAAAAGTCCTTATATAGGGCAGAGTTTGTTCAGGCGAAGTTACGTTTAACTTCGCCTAGGCGAAGTTAAGCACAACTTCGCCGAATTCAACAACTTCGCCCGTAATTTCAAAATCAACCCTTTAAGTTTGAAGAATCTTGCATTAACATTAGAAGCTTCCAAAAAGAGTTAAACAAAAATGATCATGTCCAAGTAACCTATTATACAATAATACAACTACAAAAATAGAAAAACTTATAAAAATTTAACGAAATAAGGGATCAAATTTCAGTCTAGTCAGGGACCACTACGTTTTTAGAAAAGATCCTAACAGGAATCATACTAACTACGTGACTGTCACTTGGATCCGTGTTTAGCTGTATTATGACATAGAGAAACAGGTTGTAAGCATGTAAATAACTTAAATGGTTTTCATCGTTTCTGTGATACGGATTAAGGTTCAGTTAAGCTCAAAATTTAAGTGGGCAACAACTCAGAGATAATGATGCCTTCTATCTATTCTCAAAGCGTATTTGGCTATACCCAAGTCATCCCGAATTGACTTCGACCCATAGTGTCTGATTAACTTGTAGATACTCGTTGTCTGCTTCCCGTTCTCTTCTTACTCCAGAATTGAGAAGTCTTGATTGTTACAATGACTCATAAGTACTGAAAAATATACTTGTATATATATATATTTTTTTTTTGAACTATACATACTTATAGACTTCGGAGTACTAAACCACTGCAAGTCCCGAATCTGGATCACTGCAGTGTCTTGAAATGCTTTCTTCACGGGAATCAGAACACTCACGGGCTCGTGTATGACTGGGTAGTCGCTTTTCTGCCTATCATTCGGAAAGATATGTATGAAGACATACAAAACTCTTAAGGAGTTTCCACGTAAATTCGAGTAGTTTAAGTTAGTATCACATACACTTTTACGCACCATAAAAATTACCATGACATACAATGACTGTTCTAAAGCCTTTTAAGCCTAATAACTTCACTAGTTAAGTACACACAATCAGTAAATATATCATTTTCCAAGGTTGGATCAATTTTCTGTTAAACATAGCACATTTACTTCATACGAAGTAATAGACTTGAAAAGTAATTTCATTTCCCTTAACACAACTTTTGACTTCAGTCACCCCGATCAAGTCAAAGTCTTCAGGTAAATGGCAATCCTGAAAATCCAATGGATCAACTGGACCGACCACATACAAGTATGTGTCCTTCTAACTATGTATGACCGACTAATTTTCAGCGACAGAAAGAAAACACATCATAACTGCCCCGGTCACTTTCAGTCATCTGGTTAATGGCGACCCTCATTTTCTAAGTAGAAACGAGGACCAAAACATATCCGTGGAAATGTCCATCAAACTGAGGCAACCGACTAATTTTAAGCAATAATGACATTTTTTTTTTTTTTTAAATAAACACAAAGACATGGTTACTCGGGATTGATCATCCCGTTCAGCTCAATTAGGTTTTGAAATCTGGATTTATCAAACGCTTTTGTAAACAAATCAGCAAAATTTTCCAGTGTATCAACCTTTTCGATCTTGATCAGTTTCTTCTCAGCACAATCCCGTATGAAGTGATGACGAATGTCAATATGCTTAGTTTTACTATGCTTCACGGGATTGTTAATTACTGAGATGGCGGCAGTGTTATCAATTAAAATAGGAGTGAGTAAGAAATTCAGACCATAGTCGCGTAATTGTTGCTGAATCCACAAAACCTGAGAGCAGCAGTTGGATGCTGCCATGTATTCAGCTTCGCATGTTGAAATTGCAACTGATGTCTGTTTCTTGCACTGCCAGGAAACTAATCTTCCTCCAAGAAACTGACAGCCTCCTGTTGTTGACTTCCGACTCTGATTGCATCCTCCATAATCAGAATCTGTATATGCCACCAGTTCAACGTCTCCTCCCTTTGGGTACCACAACCCTAGCTTCGGCTTGCCTTTGAGATACCGCAAAATCCTCTTCACACCTTTCATGTGAGATTCCTTTGGGTTTGCCTGAAAACGAGCACAAAGACAAACAGCAAACATTATATCAGGCCTAGAAGCAGTTAAATACATTAATGAACCTATTATTGCCCGATACAGAGTTGGGTCCACATCTGCGTCACCATCTGATTCAGCGCCCAATTTGTGATTGACGCAGATTGGAGTGTCATATGGAGAACTGTCCTCCATCTTGAATCTCTTCAGCACATCATGAACGTACTTTGTCTGATGAATGAACATCCCGTCCTTCTTCTGATCAACCTGCAATCCTAGAAAGAAAGTTAGTTCACCCATAGCACTCATCTCGAATCGTTTCTTCATGACTGCCTCAAAATCCTGACACATGGATACTCTTGATGCAGCAAAAATGATATCATCCCCGTAGACTTGAACCAGCAGGAAGTCACATCCTTCTCTCTTCACAAACAACGTACTGTCGATCAATCCCCTTTCAAAACCATTTTCCAGCAAGTAGTCTGATAACGTTGAATACCAGGCACGAGGTGCCTGATGTAATCCATACAGCGCCTTGCTCAACTTGTATACGTGATCAGGAAAGTCTGGGTCAGGAAAACCCGGAGGTTGCTCAACATACACAACCTCATCAACTTTCCCATTTAGGAACGCGCTCTTCACATCCAACTGAAATACCTTCATCTTTTTAAATGCAGCAAACGCCAAAAACAATCGAATCGCTTCTAACCGGGCGACAGGAGCGAACACCTCATTGTAATCAATACCCTCTTGCTGATTAAAACCTTTAACAACCAGCCTCGCCTTATTTCTTATGATAATCCCCTTATCATCTCTCTTGCACTTGAACACCCATTTTGTGCCTATAGCATGCACATTCTTTGGTTTTTCAACCAAAGTCCAAACTTCCATCTTCTCGAATTGAGCCAACTCTTCTTGCATGGCTTCGACCCACGAGCTGTCCTTTAAAGCCATTTGATAATTCTTTGGTTCAATCTGGCTTATAAAGCAGGAGTACAAACATTCATTCAGTATACCCGTTTCTTTAATGCTTGTATAAACACAGGTGTGCTCATTCAAGCTACTTCTGGTTTGTACACTGGAGGACACATCACCTATAATATTCTCCAATGGGTGATCTTTGTGAATTCTCGTGGTCGGAACAGCAACGACATGCAAATTATCTTCCAAATTTGAAGAGATCTCATCAATGGTTGTTTCTGGCTGAGAGTGAAATGGATTGATAAACTCATCTTCAGGTAAGGCAGCAGGGGTATCAAAAGTGTTTGATGTGGAAGGTTGACTTTTCTCAATCAGCTGTTGTTGCAATAGATTCTCTTCCTCATCAAGTATCATCTTCGTCACAGCTCTTTCGTCTTCTTCAGAAATTTCCAAATCAGGTACGTTAAACGACTTAAAAAGCTTAACATAGTTGAAAAGCTCAGCAGGTCCATTGCTTGGTTTTGGCGATTGGTAACTAGTAATGTCGGTGTTACAAACCACCTCCACCTTGCAAGTCGACGTATTGAAGACCCGTCTGTTGGGAGTCCCAACAACATAACCGACTAGGATTCCCTCATCGGCTACTTCACCAAATTTCGAATTAGTCTTCAGAATCGAACAAGGAGACCCAAATGGTTTAAGACCGCACAAGTTGGGCTTCCTTCCATGCATAAGCTCGTAACAAGTTTTTCCAAGTCTCTTAACGGTTAACACCCTATTCAGAACATAGCAGGCTGTAGCAACTGCTTCAGCCCAGAACATCACAGGAAGCTTCGAGTCTGCCAGCATAGTTCTGGCTCCTTCAATTAACGTTCGGTTCTTCCTTTCAGCCACTCCATTCTGTTGCGGAGTATACGGAGCGCTGTATTGATGTTCAATTCCTTTCTGAATACAGAAGATTTCCATTTCAAAGTTCTTGAACTCTGTCCCATTGTCACTTCTGATGTATTTAACTGATTTACTCATGACGTTCTCAACTTTTGTAATTAGATTCTTCACCATCTGAGCCGTCTCATCTTTTGTTTTCAGAAAATATACCCACGAGTATCGCGAGTAGTCATCAGTTATCACCAAGCAGTAAGAAGTACCACCTAGACTTTTTACATTCACTGGACCGAATAGATCCATATGAAGTAGTTCTAGAGTACCGGCAATAGAATTGACCTTCTTGGTGAGATGGGTTTTCTTGTGTTGTTTTCCCTTCTTGCATGCTATACATTTGTCTTCAAAGTTAAAACTTTTTAAGGGAACGCCCATCACAAGCCCATTCTTGACAATGAAGTTCATCTTCCGAAGATGAATATGTCCCATTCTCCTGTGCCACAATTCTGATTCTAATTCGCTTGCTTTTGTCATTAAACAAGATTCTCCGGTGGCCATTTCAGTAGACCTCATGTCCATCACATATGTATTCGTTTCACGTGGAGCTTTCATAACTATCCATTCGTCTGGTATTTGAAAACCAGGCTTCAATACGATCGCTTCGTTCTTCGTGAAATGGACAGTGTAATCTTTATCACAAATCTGCGACACACTCAGCAAATTGTGCTTTAATTCCTCCACAAAATTCACATTCTCCAATGTCATTCTTCCATTCGACACTATTCCTCTACCAGTAATCCTTCCTCCGCTCTCACCAGCAAAACTAACTCTCGCTCCTTGAACAGGTTTTAAGTCTTGCAACAAGTGTTTGTTGCCCGTCATGTGCCGGGAACAGCCGCTATCTACAATCCAAAGATTGTTGGCAGCCCTGTTCAACTGTTCCTGCACAATAAAACAAAGAGTTAGAATCTTGGGACCCAAGACCAATTGGTCTTGGATCGATACGTCCCGTACCCTGGCTTTCTCAAGTTAGCATCAGGATAATTTCTGTAAGTCCTGTTAGGAAATCTCCTTGCAGATTGAGTGTAATGCCTCCCAAACCTATATGAATTGAAAGTGTTATATCTTGTGGTTTGGTTGAAAAACTGAGGTTTGTTTTTATAAAAACTTGAATTAGTTACATTTTGGCACTTTGAAAAGTTTTCATTTTTAGCAGTAACAAAATGACGCTTATCCTCAGTTTTATTTGGCCTCACACCTCTGAATCTCGGCTTCAGAGGGCAATCTGCAACTAGATGTCCTAATTTGTTACATCTAAAGCAACACCGATTCTCCTTTTTCTTGTTAAATGTTGGTTTGGATGTAGAGGCAGTGTTACCAGCCGTTCGTCTCACATAAGGTGGGACGTACAGATTGAGTGGAGAACTCTTTTTAGAAATGTTATTTTTATCTCCACCGGTGGGTAACCCTACCTTCTCTTTTGTCTGACCAGATTCAGACAACTTATCCGATTCCGATGAGACTGGACTCGAGACAGAAACTTTCACATTTGAAACAGGCGAACTCGTTTCGCCACAGCTAACACTTGGTTCTATATTTGTAACCTTGATGGGAGTTGTCTGAGTAACCTCGAAATCAACAGATTTCTGAACACTCGGATTATAAGTATAGTTGTGGTTAAAGGGTGGTGGAACCTCGTGATAACCGATTCCTCCCCTCTTTGCAGAGGTACCTTGATCACTCACGAGGTGATCAAGGATGGCCGAGGAATTCCTGAACTGCTCAAGTTTGCGATTCAGTTCCACCACCTTCACCTGGTGGTCAGCAATCTGTTTATCCCGATCAGCAATCAATTTAGTTTTTTCTTCTAAAACTTCATAACTAAGATCAATTATTTCAATTTTCTCAGCAAGTTTAGTTTTTAAGCTTTGAATGTCTTTTTCACATGCTTTTATTTTAATTTTATAACTTGTTTCTCTTGCTTTTGTAAAATGGTGATCTTCTTTAATAGTTTTAAAATCAGCATCTAAACGGACGTACTGATCAGTTATTGTTGCTAGTTGCTCAGACAAATTCTCACAACTAGTACAAATATTCTTATTACTTACCTCGGAGCGATTGTCCTTGTCATCTGCCATGAAAGCTGTTTCTTCTTCAGTAGCTTTCTCATTTCCATCAACCTTCTCACATTCTTCAACTTCAGCCTCAGCCATGTTCGCTTGCTCACCAGATTCATTTGAATGCAGGTTCCAGTTGTACTCACCTGCTTCTCTGGTCAACATGGCATTAATCTCTCTGTTAACTCCAAAGTGTTGTGTAGGCCGACCTTGTCCTCGTTCAACCCTCTCATTTCTACATTCTTTGGCAAAGTGCCCGTATTGTTGACAATTATAGCACCTTACCTTAGATTTGTCGAATCCAGGCCTACCACCAACAAACTTTCTCCCAGTTTTATTCATAAACCGTTTAACTCGCCTCACAATCATTGCCATTTGCCATTGCAAATCCATCTCCTCCAGATCATCAGCATCGATCTGGTCGTAATCCTCATCCAGAACAGCAGGGTCCACAATCTTCCCCTGGATGTAGTTTTCATAGGAAGCAATAAATGATGCATAGACTGCAAACTGCTCTTCAGCAGATTTTACACTCATAGGCATCTTGGAATAATTATTGCTTGAGGCATTTGCAGAGAAACCACTTGTGGATGCTTGAGGCTTTGAAGTACTTGATCCTCCAGCAACGAAACAGACATCACCGTTCAAGTTCACAGAAACGTTTCCTTCATGAGAAGAGTCAGGACCTGACTCCCCTTTTGAGTAAAAAGCAGCAGATTCAGGCCTCGAACTGGAGCCTGAGTTAACCTTTGCACCATACATACCAGGGTCTTGTATCTGATCTGTTGGTGTTTCTTTTCGAACCATATTAAGCTCATAAGTCCTGAGCTTGTTTACTGCCGTTTCCAGATCATAATTAGGAAAGTCTCTGTCTTCCCTCATAAGAACGGTGTACATTTCCCACTTCGGTGGGAGAGCATCGAGAAGCTTTTCAACGATCTCTTCTTCTCGGTAAGCAATCGAATAATTGCTAAGCTCTGTCATTAGATGATAGTATCTGGTGATAATATCATCCAGTGATTCGTTCTTCAAAAATTTGAAGACGGAGAACTGAGTCTTCAAAAGTTTAATCTTTGATGCACGGATACCCACGTTCCCCTCGAATCTATTTTCAAGAGCATCCCAAAGCTCTCTCGCAGAAGTGTACTTTCGGAACGTATGGAGAACCTCTTGAGGAAGTGCCATTGTTATAGCAGCATGGGCCTTGCTCTCGGCCTCATACATTTTCTTTTCTTCGTCCTCCATTTTGCTATACTTCTTAACCACATCACGACCTTCGTATTGCATAGTTGGAGGGATATATCCATCCTGGATGCACACCCACATTTTTGCATCCTGATATTTAATGTATTGGATGAATCTGTCCTTCCATGCCACGAAGTCAGTTCCTTTCATTAACCTCGGGGCCTTAGTGGCTGACCCCCGCTTCTACTTCCATCTTGACCAAATCGGAGATGTTAATTGACGACATCTTTGCGAAAACACGAAAACCCGAAAATTTAAAAAAAATCTTCCAAACAGCACAGTAGGCGAAGTTAAGAATAACTTCGCTTGAAAGTTAACTACGCTGAAAGTGTAACTTCGCTGGGTCTTAAATTTGCTTGACTGGGCGAAGTTAAGAATAACTTCGCTTAGGATGAGCGAACTTAGGAGGTAAGCGAACTTGGATGGTAAGCGAAGTTGAGGATAACTTCGCTTAGGCGAACTTAGGAGGTAGGCGAAGTTGTGGTTAACTTCGCTTAATCCTTATATCTTCGCCGAAACCCTACTTCCAGTGACGGCAACTTCGCCTGAAGAACGGTAACTTCGCCCGATGAACAAGGAAACTGTTCAGATCTGATTTCGTCAATCTAGCACTTTCCGATCGATGTAATGGCTTGAAAATGACTGTCAAACACGAGTATAACACAATCCCAATAAAAATACGTCCCGCGAATAGGTCAAACGAGACGTTTTCTACACCCGCGTGAAATCCCGAACCTCACAATCGAGCCGATGGCTCTGATACCAATTGTAGGCTCCTGGACGGATCGTACACGGGATGTCGCTATCTGCGCAGGTGCGGAATCCCTGCGTAGTTAGATACGAGTGCAGAATATGTAAATTAAACACACGAGCAATGAACGAACACGTTATATTGATAACCGAACACGTGACTCTAGGTCACTATTACAGACACTGACTTGTAAACACGTAACACGCTCACTGAACAACCGAAACGAAAACCTAACCAACACCCTAAACTGTTACAGCGAACAGTTTAAATAGACACGACAACTTCGCCTCAGGCGAAGTTGTCTTTAACTTCGCTTGTTCAACAAGTTCGCCTGAGCGAACTTGTTGACAACTTCGCTTGTTACAAACATAATCAAAAACATAATTATATTACAGACTCGATTACAAATGTTAGACTATGAACTATTGACACACATGTACCAACAGACTCCCCCTTGGCAGTAGCTTCATATCTTGGTCTTTAAATCTTGAGTCTTGTAATCTTGCATCTCTACGCGTGCGCTCCCTCTCTAACACACACCGACACCACCCGTTGATATTTCCTAGCTTGATCCTTCCAAGCAGGAATGTAGAAGATCTTCTTCTTGTTGAGCACCTTCAGATCAGCCTGCGATAAATTAACAAGATGCATCGGGTCGTAAACCCTAAGCACTTCTTGTTCATCCTCATCTTCCATAATCGCTTCAGCTGTCTCACAGTCCACAAACCACCATTTTAGGTCTTTGAGCACGTTCTTGGGCATGAGCTTCATCGGTACTTCTTTAAGGAACCGGATCGGTTTATATTTCATAACCATCCAAGGTTTTCCATCAGCTCTCAGACCTCTATCCTTGTCTTCGACAAGTTTCCCCTTTTGTGGTCTCATCAGCTCAAACTTCTTCTCCTTAATACACTCCTTCCACACGATCTTCCCGATGATTCTAGCCATGTTGTCTTCACTTCGGTTTATCAATCCCAATCTGGCTAAATCTTTTACCTCACATTCAGGCAGTGTGTTTAAAGATCTCAACGTTCTCCTGAAGTACTGAATTCCATCGTATCTTTTGATCACGAAGAGCCGCAGCTGCTCATCATATATCCAGCAGATAATACCTTTCTTTGCTTCTGCGTACACCTTTTACAGCCGTTAATTTTGGGGACAATTGTTAGGGCTCGGATTTTCAGTATCCTAAGCAAAGAATATGTTCAGGATAACTTCAGGATACAGTATCCTCCCAAGCAACAGGTATCTTTCATATATCATTATACTAACAGTTCAACCGCCTTTCTTTGATGTTTACGAGGTCATACAACTTCACATGATCTCCTAAAGATTCGGACCACTAAGCAACTGTTATACATGGGATTTTTGGTATCCTGAAATGTGATATATTCAGGATAACTTCAGGATGCAGTATCCTCCAAACGACAAGAAACGGTCAACAATTAATAAAGCATTAAAGATTGTAGACGTTAGAGGGAGTTACAACTCGTTTATAACATTAATATGCAAGACATAACCGCTCCAAGATCATAACCAGGACAATTAATGCTCTTTATTGCTAGTTATTATCTAGTGATCGTTCTTGTAACTATAAATAGGAGCTGTTTAGATCATATAGGACAAACAACTTACACTCTAGCTATAGCATTACTCTGTAAACACGATCTAGAGAAGAAAGCTCCAAACATTTGTAACCTTTTTCGATTATTAATAAACTGGTGGTGATAGTTTTCACCGTCTGGGGTTTTTTTTCTTGTTATCCTCAGGATAACGACTTTTTTCCTCGCAACAAATCCTTGTGTCTTTGCATTTACATTCATTTCTATCAAGCACCTATACCTCACTTACTAATTTGGTTACGAAATTACACTTGTTGATTTTTACCCAAAACTGCTACATCCAAACAATGCCCATGGTTTGGAGAACCCTGTTTGTAATCGAAAGATTGATTATCAACCACGCTTTAGACTTTTCCCTTGTTGAGTTGGCCTTCGTGTATGACCTTCATAGTCATGGGTCTTCCTGCTATCTCCTTAAGACCAAGTCCAAAAGGGCCCCTCTTGTTTTGAGAAACACTCAAAACAATGACCAGTGGAAGAAACAAATTTTTCTTTGTCAAAAGGGATTCACTTCCGGTTCCCGGAAGCCTTCCTTTCTTTTGGGTTACAAAAAGTAGGATATGTTGTTCTGAGTCGGTATGCTGAATTATATCGTACTCATATGCTTCTTTTCTTGTCTCTTTTACAGCTTTGAAGTTCTTTGAAATCACTCCCCCAGGCAAGGACACCAAGAGTAAAGTGAACTCGTTCTATCTAATAGACGAGGAAAGAGAACCTTTCACTCTCAAACAAACTTTCAAGAACCATCCCCCTCGAAGGAATCCGAGATGTCTGGGAAGAAATAACAATACGTTAGTAATAACAGTTAAAAATTTTAGAGATACTAACCTCTAATTCCACAGGTAAATCTGCTGCTGCCTTTAGTCTCGAAGATATTGAGAATGTGGTGTCAACCCGCAGCTCCATGAAGAAAAAGGTCGCTTCCAGTTCCTTGCCTCGTCCTGAGAGTAGCCGAGGAAAAAGTTCAAAGAAGAGGAAGAACCAGGAGACTAGCGATTCCACTCCCGTGCATGACATCGACTTTCACAAAGTTATGAACAAGACGTAACAGGTATCCTCCTTTTTATTATGTATCCCTGTATCCTGAGGATAATACATGCTGAACATTTCTTATCCTGACAAGGTCATGACTTTCTCACTTCCCAGTTTGCTGCCATGAGCCTGGAACTTCACGAAGCCCATGCCCGTATTTTCTAGTTGGTGAAGATCGGTACCTCTAAGACCAGCCTTCTTGATAAGAAGATCCAAGAGCTGGAAGATATGAAGCAAGAGCTCTCACTGGCCAAAAAGGAACTGATTCATCAGGAAGCGGATTGCTTGGTAAGGATCCAAGAGGTCACAGAAGGGGCGAAGAGGTGTGTGGCTATCTCCATTTTCCAGTCCCGTCTTCGGATAGCGAAGGAGGCCCATGATGCTGGCGTCGATGCTCCTTTTTGGGACGTAGCGGCCTGGAAGAAGTTGTTAGCGGAGTTAAGTGGAGAAAACGTGGAAGAACCGGGTCCGAATGGAGTGGAGAAAATAGCTGACGAGGCTGTGAAGACGGTTGCTAGCGAGGTGGTGATCGGTGATGCTGCAAAGGTGGTTGGTGGTAGCGAACAATTGGGCGATGAGGGCGATAAAGACAAGGCCTGAGCCCAATTTTTATGGCTTGTGTGTTTGTGACGGTTTGGTGTTGGTTTGTAATGGTTGTTGAACAATTTTTATTTTCTGTTTGGAACAAGTATGCTTAGGATAATAGGATGCATGGGTGGAGGGATCTTAGTTTTCAAGACGAAGCCCGTGTTATCCTGACTTTTGAACATCTAACAATACTCGGATGGAGGGATCTTGGTTTTCAAGACGAAGCCCGGGTATTGCCCTTTTATTTCCCTGCACTTATGGTTAGTAATGACATAATCTTTTGGTTTTAGCATTGTGTTTTATTTGTATGTCATTTTAGATTGCTTATCTAAATAAGTTTTGATGGAAACATGTTTATGAAATATTCTTAAGTTTTTGAAATAAAATATCTTGAGCATAATGTATCTTAAATATATTTCTCAAACTCATCATACTTCAGAATAAAATATCTTAAGGATTATATCTCTAGAAAATATGTTTTCAAATCCTATTATGTACTAAGATAAAACATCGTTAAGGATAATATATCCCTAAGTCTTGTGCAAATCTGAGTTGTCATAATTAAACCAAAAGATCATGTTTTTGAAAGACAGAACGTGTAAAAAGACTAAGTGTAAAGAGTACCTTTGTATAGAACACATATAAACTTAATAAGTTTACATATGATGTCCCCAACTGTTGATCTTTCTACGTATCATGCTTCTAGAATTTGCAAAGCTAAGAACAACTTAGTAACACTTCTACACTTAGCGACATGGCCGATTTCCAATCTGTCAAAACAAAGTCAGACAATTCCGGCGATAAAGCCCATTCACTGGCGACAGAGCCCGTTTACTGGCGGTAAAGCCTATTTTCTGGCGACAAGGCCTACTTTAGAGACATGAAAATGTCCAAACCTTAGATAAAACTGGGGAAATTCCCAAACGTGAGCGACATGAAAATGCCAAAACCTTAGATAACATGAAAATGTTATAAACCTTAGTACATATGTGTGACACGTCAGCCACTTATCTTGAGGATCCGATCTATAGTCAACAACAACCGGATTATCAGTTGGTCTAGTCCGGCTGCCTCGAACTATAGTCAAACATCGTGCGCTCCAGGCGGGGTGTTACCCAATTCGTGAGAAAGGTGAAGACCTTTAAACCTTAGAAGATATCAAGCATATCTTATTCATGTGGGAGGTGATCAGCCTCTAACTATTGTCAAGATGACATATCCTTAGGATACCTGCAAAACACTAAACTCTTGATGAGGGGTCTAACACCCCTCCGATGCTTGAGTTAGTTAACTTGATAAAGAGACAATAAAGTTCAAATATGTAAAAATTTAAAGATAGGTTAGGCAACATACCTTTATCCTAAAATGTTAAGGATATAAGCATACCAGTTGAGGATACTAACAAAAATATGCCTTGAGATGGATAGCATTCTGAGCTCTTAGTATAGGAACACCTTCCATAGTGATCAATCTGTAGGCCCCTTTGCCTGCTTCTAAATTGATCTAGTAAGGACCTTCCCACTTTGGAGCTAGCTCTCCATCTGCTGGGTTAGTCGTATTTTGGAATGCCTTTTTTAACACCATATCTCCTACTTGGAATCTTCAAATTCGGATGTTCTTGTTGTAGGATTTGGCTATTCTTTGTTGATACGTTTCCATTCTGATCTTAGCTAGATCTCTGAGCTCGTCAATAGTGTCTAAGTCTTCAATAAGGCTTTGGTTGTTGGACTCAGTATTTTGGATGTTGGTTCTTGCTGTGGGGATCACCATCTCTGTAGGGATAACAGCTTCTACCCCAAACACCAACGAGAAGGGTGTTTGACCCGTTGCATTTTTTTAAGTGGTTCTATCAGCCCAAAGTACGAATGGCAGCTCTTCAGCCCATTTTCCCTTCTTGGACCCCAACTTTTTCTTCAAATTGTTGATGATGATCTTCTTACTTGATTCTGCTTGACCATTGGCATGAGGATGTACTGGTTTTGAAGTTACCATCTTGATTCCCCAACTTTCACAAAACTTGGTTGTCCTGCTACCGATGAATTGTGAACCGTTATCACAAATGATATCTGCCGGGACACCGAATCTGGTCATGATATTACGCTTGATAAATGAGATCGCATCCTTCTCTTTGACCTGGACAAACGCCTCAGCTTCGATCCATTTGGAGAAGTAATCTGTCATGGTAACCATAAAGACTCTTCCACCAGGAGCCTTGGGCAGTTTTTCCACAATATCCATTCCCTATTTCATGAATGGCCATGGGGATATGATAGGATGTAGTGGTTCAGCTAGTTGATGTAATATGTTGCTGTGTCTTTGACAAGCATCACATTTCCTGGAGAAATTCATTGCATCTTTCATCAATGTTGGCCAGAAATAACCTGTCCTCAGTATCTTGGATACTATGGATCTGCCCCCAGTGTGGTTTCTGCAATCACCTTCATGTATGTATTTGAGTACTTCTTGTGCTTCATGGCATTCCACGCACCTCAAGTATGGACCTGCAAGTAATTTTCTATACAAAATATCATTTAGAATAATATACTGGGTTACCTTCATTCGGAAAGCTCTTGGATTTTCTCCTTCTGGGATCTCGTTATCCTGAAGATACCGTATTATGGGACGGGTCCAGGATGTTGGATTGTCTTCAGGTTTTGAAGTCTCCATAATTTCGCAAATCTGCTTCGTTGCTGGAGTAAAGATATGCATGATGGGTATTTTGATGCCATCCGGTATCTTGAGAGCTGATACTAAATTTGCTAAGGCATCTTCTTCAGTGTTTTCTTCCCTTAGTACCTGTACTATATCAAATGTCTCGAAATACATAGCTAATTGCTTAACTATTTCTAAATACTTCGCTAAGTTTTCTGCATTTACTACATAAGAGTCGTTAAAATGGTTAGCTAATAATAATGAATCAACATAGATTCGAAGGTACCTGACCTTCATATCCTTAGCTAATTATAAACCATCTGTTAAGGCCTCATACTCAGCTTCATTATTAGTAGCCTGAAATTCACAAGATATAGATAGAGGTATAATGTCCCCCTGTGGCGATTTTAGCAGGATACCTAGACATGTTCCTCTTATGTTGGAGGCACCATCTGTATGCAAGGTCCAACTCTCCTTGATGTCCAATTGTTAAACTTCTTTTTCTACTTCTTCAAGTATATCCTGGCTAAAATCAGCCACAAAGTCGGCAAGTGCCTGAGATTTGATGGCTGTTCTTGGTTCATACAAAATTTCTTATGCACTAAGTTTCACAGTCCATTTTGTCATCCTACCTGACATTTCTGGTTTTCTCAAAACAGCTTTAATAGGATAGTTAGTTTTTACATGAATAGCATGAGTTTCAAAGTAATGTCTTAATTTAGTAGGAGCCATTATAAGTGCTAAAATTAATTTTTCAAGATAAGAATACATGGATTCAGCATCTAGTAGACTTTTACTTACATAATATATCGGGGTGTTGTTGACCTTCGTGATCTTTGACTAAGACAACACTTATTGCACTGCCCGAAATGGCTAAGTACAAGGATAATGGTTCCCATCAACTGGCTTCATCAGGAGTAGTGTTGAGGATAAGTATTCCTTCAAGGACACCAAAGCCCTTTTTTGCTTCTCTACCCATTCAAATTTCTGATTCTTCCTCAGAATATCATAGAAGTCTTTACACTTCTCTGAAGATCTTGAGATGAACCTGTTGAGAGCTGCAATTCTTCCGGACAATCTTTGGACATCTTTGACATTTCTTGGTGATTTGATATCCAGGATGGCCCTGATCTGCTCAGGACTTGCTTCTATTCCTCTCTTGGTGACCATATATCCTAGGAATTTTCCTGCTTTAACTCCGAAGTGATAGTTGGCTAGATTCAACTTCATGTTGTACTCATCCAGGATATCAAATGTTGTCGCCAAGTCTTTTAGATGATCCTCAGCCTTCCTTGACATTACCACCATGTCATCTATGTAGACTTCCATCGTGTCCCCCAGTTAGTCTTTGAACATCATGTTTACTAGCCTCTGTATGTTGCACCTACATTTTTTAGTCCAAAAGGCATTGCAATATAACAGTATATACCTGTGGGGGTCATGAAGGCGGTGTCTTCTTGATCTGAAGGCTCCATTTGAATTTGTTGAAATCCTGAGGATGCATCCATGAAGGTTAGCAGTTCATGGCCAGGGGTTGCATCCACCATTGAGTCAATGTGTGGGAGTGGAAACGGGTCTTTTAGACAGGCCTTATTCAGATCTGTGAAGTCCACACACACTTTCCATTTTCCATTCTTCTTCTGGACTACAACTAGATTAGCCAACCATCTAGGATAGTGGACCTCTCTTATCATTTTGGTCTTAAGCAGCTTCTGCACTTCTTCTTGTATGATAACGTTTCTCTCAGGAGCAAACTTCCTTCGCTTTTGATGCACCGGCCTGAAAGATTTATCTATACCAAGTTGAGTAATCATGGATTTAGAGATACCTGTCATATCTTCATGTTTCCAGGCGAAGGTAGAAGCTCTTTTCTTTAAGAAGGATATCAATCCCTTGTTCGATATCCTCAGGTAAATACCCAATCCTAACAATACTTTGATCTCGGTATCCTGAGGATCCAGGGATACTTCCTTCACTTCTTGGTCTCTGGCTTGCAGGACCTCCCCTGGTTGCTTCTGTAATTGCTATGCTTGAGTAGGCTTTGTAGTCCATTTCATGGATGATGCATAACATTCTCTTGCGTCTTGTTGATCGCTTTCAATCTTGATAACCCCCTATGGACTGGGAAGTTTCACACATTGATGATAAGTTGACGGTACTGCCTTCATGCTGTGGATCCAGGGCATGCCTAATATCACATTACAACAAGACAATGAATCAATAACACAAAAGTTTTGTAGGGAATTTATTCCCTCAATGTACACTGGAAGTTTGATTTCTCCCAATGTGTCTTTGGTCTTGCCACTGAACCCTACGAGGACTGAGAATTTTGGGATAATCTCCGTTTCCGGGATATCCATCTTCTTCAAGGCATCCATCTGAATAATGTTCACAGAGCTTCCTCCATTAACAAGTATACTGCGCACAAAACAGTTAGCTATACATAAAGTAATAACCAAACCGTCATGGTTGGGATCCACAAGATCACATCTATCCTCTTCATCAAAGGATATGATTCTTTGAGTTGTCAACGTGGAAGTACGGAGAGGTCTTTCTCCGTTGTCCATCTTCGTTTCTTTGAAACGCTTCTTAGTTGCTGAATACGAGGTTCCACAGATGTCAGATCCTCTCGAGATGAAGGATACAACCTTAGCTCCGGGTGGTGGAGAAGGTGCCCTTTTAGGTATCTTGACAGGATCCTGACTCTTGTTTTTGTTTCTTCTAAATAGTTCCTTCAGGTATCCTTTGCTTAGAAGGTATCCTTACTACTTTCGAAGTGCTATACAATCGTCAGTGCGATGGCCAAAGTCTTCATCGAATGCACACCATTTGGACTTGTCTTTGCTGGATCCGAGCTTTTCATTTTTCTTGGGCCATCTGGCCTTGTCACCTAAATCCAGCATGGCACATATTACACCACCAATATCAATATTAAAACAATATTCAGAGATTTTAGGATACTCCTCATCGTCTTCATCTTCTTCCACGGCGTTTATCCTGGTGGTATCTTGTTTGGAATAAGGCTTGGGCCTAGAGAACTTCTGTGGAGAGTCTGACTTCCTGTTGGTAGACTCATACTTCGGGATAACCAAACTTCCTCTAGCCCCAATGTATCTTAACGCCTTGTTTCTGACCTCGTCAAGATTCCTGCATGGAGTCATAGAAAGGGGAATCCTTCTTCAACCCCATCTTGAAGGCTTCAACAGCAACCGCCATGTCGAGGTTGGGAATATCCAAAGCTTCCCTGCTAAATCTAGTAATGTAATCCCTTAGGGATTCATTGTTTTGCTGAACAATTCAATATAAATCACCTGCCATTTTCTCAAAAGATCTACTACAATAAAATTGATTATTGAATAAGTTAATCAAATGAGCAAATGAAGTAATAGTATTGGAAGGAATACTTAATAACCATTTGAGGGCCGGTCCCGTTAGTGTTGAACCGAATCCCTTGCATAGAAAAGCTTCTTTGATGTCAATAGGGATGGGGTTGATCTCCATCCTTTCTCTATACTGAGCTACGAGTTCCTCAGGATCCGTAGTGCCATCGTACAGTTTCATGCTGGGCGTCTGGAATTTCTTGGGGATCTCCACGTCGCATATAGGCCAAGTGAACCTGGATAATCTGTGACTGCCTACCGGAACATCAGCTATGGGACGGATTATCCCAGGGATATTGGAAATCATATCCTTCATTTTCTTCAATTCCCTGGCTATCTCGGGGAATATCCCCGTATCCTGCACAGATCCACGGTTAGTGTATAAATTAGCATTAACTAAACTGTTACCGATATCATGGTTAGGTCTCCGGTATCCTGAGCCTTGACGACTAGTTCCTCCATTTAGGGTATCCCTAGGATAAGGTGACGTCTGCATAGGGATATCGTCCCCAACATGCACTTCAGAAGACACCATGGGAGATCCTAATGAGAATATACCGGCTGGCATGGTTGAACGAGGCTGCATGTTGATGGATTCTGGCCTCGTTGGTCTGGGTAACTCTGAGGATACGGGAGGGTGAATTCCCCAGTATCATGACTGCTGCTGAGACGAAGTCCTTGTTGATTGTGTCCCCAAGGATCCGGGATTCTGAAGGATACATGATCCTGGAGAATTAAAATCAAGAACCCTGGGCATGATTGGAGTAGCCTCTTGTCCTGGATTTTTTTTGATCCCTTCAATTTCCTTAAATAGCCTTGAGTTAGTCTTCTCTTGCTGCTCCATGTGAGTTTTGACCTGTTTCATCAAAGCAAAAACGTCACTGTTAGAGATAACCAGATCTACCCGTGTAGAGGATCCCGCGTATGGTGGAAGTTCTCCTCTGGGCTGAATGTTCTTCCTCGGAACTGGTAGGGGTCCAGGGTTGGCACTTGAAGCAGTGGTGACCACCGGAGCAAAAACAGAACTGGTTTTTGGTTGTGAGGCCATAATAAAGGTTGAAAGTGATTGAGAACAAAGTAAATGGTTTTAAAGGATTGAAGCACCGATTGCCCCACAGTGGGCGCCAAATAGTTTTGGTCAAAAATTAACAAAGGTGATTTCGTAACCAAATTAGTGAATGAGGCTCGATGCTTGCTTGAAATGAATGCAAAAAGTGCTAGAACACAAGGATTTGTTGCGAGGAAAAAACCCGTTATCCTGAGGATAACAAGAAAAAAACCCCATGTGGTGAAAACTATCACCCCTAGTTTATTAATAACAAAAATCGGTTACAAGTGGTGGAGCTCAAACTGGATCGTGATTACAGAGTGCGAGTACTACTAAGTCTTGAGTGATAAGAGTCTGTGTGTTATGATCCAAATGAGCTCTATTTATACAGATAGTTAGCTAACAATAATCCCTATAATTCCGGATATAATTGACTCCTTCCAATTAGCCATTTGATTTCCTCGTTTCCTTTTTTAACACGTTTTAATTGAAGTAATCCAGCTGCAAGTCCGAGTCTTTAGGGAATCATGGTAACGTCCCTTGACCTGGTCAATAAGAAAGGACAGCGAACAATTTGTTAATTATACAACATATTTAGGATACATGTTACCTTGGAGGATACCATATCCTGGAGTTATCCCAAAATTATTTCTTGCCTAGGATATTGAAAATCCGAGCCCTAACACCAAACATTTTGTGTTAGTATACATTATTATTTAATGTATCAAAAACATATTAAAAGATAATGTTAACATTGTTATTATTAATGTAAGCAAATAATGTTAACATTTTTACATAAATAATGCAGTACATGTAAACAATATGAACAAAAATACTTTATTTTATGTAATCCAAAAAACAGTAATATTTATGTAAACATGTTAACATGTAAAATAAAATATAAATGTAGATAAACATAATGTTATTTATGTAAACAATATGAGCATATACTTTATTTTATGCAAAGTATATGTGAATAATATAAACATAGTTTGATTTTATGTTACCATATACATTATCCTCAAAACAAAAATATAAAAGCCCCAGTATTATTTATGTAAACAATTAAACAATATAACAACAAATAATAGTTTTTATGTAAAATTGTAGTCTGGTGTGTGTGTGTGTGTGTGTTATATTGTTTTTAATGATAGCAGGGAGTGGGGTGGAGGCAAGGGGGGATAGCCCGTTGGGTGAGGCAAATGTTGACAAGTTGGTTGATTCAGGGAATGAGAATGAAAACTCTAATCTTAATGAAGAGGATGTTGGTGAAAAGGATGACAGTCCATTGGCCGCGGCAAAGGTGGACACCTCGCTTGCTGATAAACAAGGAAAATGCAAAGGTATAGTACATGTTACCATATACTTAAGGTTAACATATAATTTTATTTATGTTACCCCCTACATTTCAATTTGTATTAACATTTTAATTTTATTTATGTTACCATACATTTAATTTTATGTGAACATGTGTTTAAATATCTTACTTATGTGAATATTATTTGTATTTATGTTACAATACATTGCTATTTATGTTACACTAAAAGTATTTGTATATATGTTAACAAAAATATTATTTGTATTTATGTTAACATGAATATTATTTGCTATTTATGATAACATATATTTTATTTATGTGGAGCTGTTTATATGTGAGAACATATAAACAATATTTATGTTAGCATGTTAACTTATAATATTTATGTTAACATGTTAACCTATAATACGTAACAATATAAAAACATATAAACATACATAAGAATAAATTGTTATTTATGTAAAAAAAAATGGGACATATAAAACAGTTTTAACAGTAAGTGGGGGTATGCGTTGCTTTTTTTTAATGATAATAAGATGTGGGGTTCGGGCAAGGGAGGAGAGTCCGTTGGGTCACTGGGTGCTACACATGTCATCGCAAGAGAATGGAAATTCTAATTTTATTGAAGAAGAAGAAGAAAACACAATGGGGGGGGCGAAGGTAGAATTGTAAACATGTAACTTTGTAAATAACGTAATTGTTGGTTATGTAATCATTAAAAACAATACTGAAAGTTGTTGTGCGATGACAGTGGATGGGAGAGAGGGGAATGTAATCGAAGAGGAAAGCACCATTGGGGCGACCGAAGGTAACAACGCTCAAACATGTTAACATATATGAACACAAAAGTTTATTTATGTAAAAAATATTATTTATGTTAACATATAATTTTATTTATGTTACCAAACATTTTGTGTTGGGTGGAAAAGGATTTATGTTACCAACTTTGCGGTTGATTTTAGGGAATGAGAATGAAACTCTAATCCTAATGAAGAGGATGTTGGTGGAAAGGATTTTCACAACGCTAATGTGTTTGAAGAGGGAACAAGTCCGGTTGTAGATGTTAGTGCTGATAACAAAGGAAAAAAATGTGACGTAAGCAATGAGGTTCCACTTATAGAGAAATGCGTACATGATTTAGTTTATTTTTTTGTTGTTATTTTGTTTTTTTTTTTTGTCACTGGTTACAAAAAGAGTTAAAACAATATTGCCTTTTTGTGTGGAAAAGAAACAGTTGTGGTGGAGGAGGTGGAAAAGATAAGTGTGGAAGAACCGGTTGAACATGCTAATCTAATGAAAGAAGTTCCCTGCAAAGGTATTGTGCAAAAAAAAAGTATTTAGTTTGTTGTTTCAAATGAAAACGGTTAGCAGAAGTTAAAGAAATCATGTTTTTCTTTTTCTTGTTTATATTAGAAACAGATAAAGTGGCGGAGGTTGAAGGGGTTGTAAGAGGAAGTGCATTGAGGGTGGACGAATGTCCTGGTTTTAGTCTTGGATTGTCACAGTTGACAATGGGTGTGGCGACGGGGGGTGGGTGAAAATAATGATTTCGACGGTGTTGGACAGTGGGGTTTTAGGGCAGACGAAATGCCCTCGTTTAGCCTTGGTTTTACGCAGTTAGAAGAAGAGGAAAAAAGTGGAACAGGTTGTTCAGACGTGAAAACCGATAAGGGACGCACAGTAATGGGCATTGATGTTAAGGGGATGTTGACACGAGAAGAGATGCGTATATGGAAGTACGTGGAATCTGGCGGGAGGAGGAAAACCTCCAAAAATCAAAGGTCATTTGAGGGGGCGTCCTCAAGGTAAGGTTACATTTAAAAAATGTACTTCAGTTTATTTGCTAAGATGAGATGTAGTTTATGTGCAACGTTTTTGTAGCTTTTTTTTTTAAATTCAGATGTGTGCCACATTTATAAAGTATTGGTTACATGTTTGTTCTAGCTTTAAATTAGCATTTTGTAAGAGAGTTTGTAATGATGTTTTAGGTTTGATAACATCTTTTGTTAGATATGCAAAAAATTTGTTGCAGATACATACAACATTTTTTACTTAGTTGTTACATGCTTATTGTATCTTTTATTGGTTGTTACATGTTTAATTAGTTGTTACATGTTTTTATTATGTGGGTGTAACATTTTTCTTTTTATGTTACTCAATAGTTGTAGCATTTTTAAACAGTTGTAATTATGTTGTTACATTTTGTAATTAGTTGTTAGATGCTTAGTTGTTACAGATGTATACCACATTTTTTAATTTAGTTGTTACATGTTTATTGTAGCTTGTACTCGTTGTTAAATCTTTTAATTAGTTGTTACATGTGAAAGAAAGAAGTGTTGTTACATGTGTTTTTTATTGTCTTGATTAGTGTTAGTAACTTAACAAAGATTTAGCACAAAATTGGTAGGTGTTACATATGTTTTTTTCTTCTTTATATGTTTTACATTTCACATGTGATTTTTAAAATAGGTGTTGCATATGTTTTATTATGTTACGTAGTTTTAGCGTTTTAGATAGTTATATTTAAGGTTTTGTTAGGTAACATGTTTTGTTAGAGATACAAAAAGTATTTTGTTTACCGATGTATACGAGATTTTTTAAATTAGTTGTTACATGTTTATTTTAGCTTTAAGAACATAAATAAGTTTTGTTACATGTTTATGTTGTTAGCAATTTACAAATATAATTTTTTTTTAAAAAATGGAGTTGCATTGTTTGTTTAGCGAGGTTATCTTTAGAAGCAAACATGGGGTGGAGCTACCGTTTTTAGTGATAAATAGCTTGAGGATAGATAAGGTAGTAGATAGGTTGGTAATGGAAGCTTTGATTGATGGTCTAAACTTTTAGAATTGTTTGGATGACAATGGTCAGCCCCGCCGGCTTTTTGTGACACTCGTGTGATGGTAAGTATTGTTTTACATCATGGGGTACTTCGTGTAATTATAATTGGATATTAAGTGAGCTAACATATGTTATTTTTACCCAGCCCGATTAGTTTCATCTGCGACCGAGAGGCGGGGGAATTTGAAAAAAAACATGAACCGCGCAATCAAAGAGAGTTCAGGTTCGGGGGGGATCAACGATTTTGATATGATTTTCTTCACGCTGTTCAAACAAGAAATGTACTACGTGGTTGTTTTTGAGTTGAAGACTCCGGCCATCAATATCATTCACCACCTCGCAGACATGTGGCCGCTGGCAAGGGTGAGGGATGGTTACACGTATGCGGGCAAAGACGCCCCCATACAAGCTGGTAAGCTTTTAAAAATGATCATTAGTAATATCAAACTGTTATGTACTTAGCAAACTGAGCAGTTAAAAAATATCAAACTTACATTAACATTTGTTTGTTGAACACTTGTATAGCTGTGGTCATGGGAAGGCGAAAGAAATTGAATCGTTGAACCTTTTAACAGTTCCCATCTTTTGGGCAACAACAAGAAATTTGGTGGACTCGGGGGTTTTTGCTATGAGACACCAGGAAATGTTCATGGGTATGTATGAGACGTTTGAGTGTGGTTTTGATAAGAATGGCATGAAGAAAAAGGGGCAGCTAGGTAGACTGAGAAAGAAGATTGCAACGAAGTTGTTGTTGTCAGAAGCAAACATGTTAAGAGGGGGAATGAAAGTGGAAGTGCTCGCTTAAGTTGGTGTGCTTGGTGATTGACTTTGTTGGTGTTGTTTGATGTTATAATTAATGGGCATGTGTTTTTGTGTGATAAAACAGTGGTTAATGTTTGTCTGGTTTTTTTTTTTTTTTTGTGGTGTTTTAATCTAAGTATTTGTGTACTTGTGATGTACTTTGTCCCCGTAGGATAATCTAATTTAAGTTTGTTGCTAAATCATGTTTATCTTGATTGTTATTTAATAATTAAGTTAGATAATGGGATGATGGGAGGTTTTGTGTCAGGAATCTAAAACCTGTTACCTGACGAAAAAGGTGAGCTGACCTTAGGAAAAAAATCAATTAAGATGTGATGTGCGGCTGGTGAAAAATGCCTACATGTGACCCCCCTGCAGTTTGCTCAATGTGTACTTTTTAACAATTAATTACATAAAAGTTGAATATGAAAGCTTTGAATTTCATCTTTATCATCATTAATTAAGGTTAAAAAAATGTAGAGTAGAGTAGGGTTAAAACTTTAAGTTACCATTCCTCATAAGTTACCATTACATAGTGTTTTTGTCTTGAAAATGATGCCTAATAAGTAAATAGTAGAAACATAGCTAGTAGAAACATAGCTAGCAAAAGGGTGAAAATGAGATTGTTTTTTTTATTAATTTCGGCCCTCAACTTCTTGTTATCACTCTTCAATTGGTTTTTTTCGCCTCAACACCCGGGATTATCTCCATGGACCGCGAACACATAGGTTGATCGATCCATCCGATAAACGCACATGAGGAGTTCTACACAAAAAAAAATTGGATTCAAACTTCCATTACCACAGAAAGGAGTCTGTAAAAAATGTTACAGAAATAATGCTTTACCGTTATGGGGCAGGAGTAGAATCTGCGACCCGGGTTTCGATCAGTCCACGAAGTGCGGGCGACAGCAACCGTACCACATTTGCACAACACCATGATTTTTGGGTAAAAATAGATGGTCGTTTTGGTGAGAAGTAGGAGTGTTATGAGAATATAGTAGGTTGAGAAAACTATTATATTATATATGTGATGTAGGGGTTGATGGCTTGATGGGTTGTAAGGTGTAGATTAAAAGTAGTAGGTTAAAAGAATCATTACAAAAAACATCAAAAAATTCAAAATAAAATAAATAAATAAATAAAAGTAACAATTTTTTTTACCATGTTAAAAACTGTCAAATGCTTTACAGAAATAAAAAACATTTTTTGAGCGTTGTTTTGTAACAAAATAAAGTAACATTGTTTTAACATATTTTGAATTTTACTAAAAAATAAGTAACATTTTTAAAGCATGTTAAAAATGCAAAGATGTGATGTGTGACTGGTGAAAGCCATGTGACCTCTACTTTGCTAAGTGTACTTTTAACAATTAAACTACATCTACGTAAAGTCATGTTGGACACACAAAAAATTTAAGGCATAAAAGTTTTGTAATTACTTCAGTTGGCCTGCTTCAGCTTTATCATCGTTACTTAAGCCTTATCAGTTTTTGACAAAAAAGTACCCCAAGTTACCATTAGATAGATAAAATGATGTATTTCTAGTAGAATCTATAAAATGTGTTATTGATAACATGTTTTTTTGAAGACATGATTTTTTTATGTTTGTTTTTCAAATTTAAAAAATCTTTTTACAAACTGTATTTCTAAAAACATAAAACATGTAACCACATGTAACTGTGCGTTTTTTTAAAACAAACATAATTTGTTTACATGATTAACCTGGGTGACAAAAATTAATTTTTAAAGGTTACTAAAACTAGTTTAGTGCAATCAAAAAACTTAGCTTTCTATGAAATTTTGTACTTGTTTGTGTTTTTTATTGTGACAGTGTAGTTACTTACAAATGCTTTATTGTCACCTACCAGATTTTATAGTTGTTTCTATGAGAAAGTAACATGTTTACACCAACCTACTTACAAATGATTTATTCTCACCTACCAAAATTAAATTTTAGAGACAGACATTTGTTGATATAAATAGGTGCCTTGCAACTTCAAAAATCAATATGCCAAAAAAAGGGTTCTTTCACAATAGTTGTTGTCGTAAAAAATGTTTAGGGGTAAACACAAGTCATGGACCACAAAATACAAAGCAAAAGGGTCGTCTTTGTCTAGCGGGGGGCGAAAAAAAAAACTCAGAGTTCCCAAGCGAAGCGACAAGAAGGCTTTATGAAACCACGGCTCATTGGTTAGCTGAAGCTGCCGCTGCTAACTTTAAAAGTGAAACTGTGGGCCAAAAGAATACCGAGATCGTTGTTGCACAAGCAAAATCTGGTGATGTAATAGTTCACAAGACGGAACCGGGTGAGGTCAGTAATCCCGTGTGCAATGTAGCATTTCCCGAGATGGTTAAAAATGAGGTGCACGAGCTGTTGAGGGATGAAGATGATCCGTTTGATGATGAGTGGGTTTTGAAATATGATTGGAGCAAGCATGTTACCCCCGACAAACATCCACCTGCTGGCCGCAGGTTTTGCGCTGATTGTGGTAAGATACAACCGCGGGAACATTGGTGGCAGATTGTTTGTTCCTAAAAACCTATGTGGCCTGTGATTCTAGTAATGTTACCTGGGCGGCACCCGACACTCCTTTTGATGGGTGGTCGTTTGTCATGTTACTATTGCGCGCGTTACCGATAGGGTAAGCGTGCTTCTTATTATTATTATCACGCTTCATGGATGTCTTGTTGTGTTGACTTTGGTAATTTAGGTTCGTAGGTTTGTTGTTTTAGGTTTATTGTAACGTCTAATGTCTTTAAATTTTGTGGTAATGTTGTAATGATAAGATGTTAGAGTTACAATTTGTTTTTGTTTTTTTAATGTAACACTTTTACATCTCTCTTTTGTCTCCTAGTAGTGTCTGATGTGGATTTGTGGTGGAAAATGTACATTATTTTTTTTTTCAAAAGTTACTTTTTAAATGTACGTCAACCATGAATTAGCAAGTGGAAAAATGTTTATTAATAGATAAATAAAATTATAAACAAAAAACAAGATTGATTCATATAAACTAGAGTTACATAAAACATAATATTACAAAAACAAAAAAGGACTTAAAAACATTGATGCATTTAGTTGATCCTTTATGGTCACATAATATTACAAAAGTGTGGGGGTCAACTACAGTTACATAAAATATTACAAAAAAAAAACAAGGGTTTAAAACACGTTGATGCATTTAGTTGATCCCGTTTTCAGTTACATACTATTACAAAAAGGGATCAACTTTTCTGAATCAAAGCTTACATGATATCACAAAATAAAATCACTTATCAAAATGGTTTTAGCTGTTACCATTTCCTTGACACATATTCCCCACCTCTATCCTTATTTTTTCCGCCTCCTTTGGTTTTTTTCGGCCGCAAGTTTCTTCAACTTGACTTTCTCGTAATTTCTTGAGTCATGATCATTGACATATTGCTTACAATTATTGCATAACCTTAGAGGTTTTTGAGACCTGTCAGCTTGTTTTTCAGCCTCTCCCACAATACGAAGAACGTGATCGGTACCTTTGTTTCTAATTACATCCGGATTGCCGACTGCCGTCTCCAAATCAATAGCTAACAGTTGCCCAATCAACTCTTCAATCACCGCTACCATATTTTGAGAAGCATTTGCCATGTCTGCTTGACCTAGAAATGTGCGGTCTTTCAAAGCTCTGATCTCGCGTACTAGTGAAGCCAAACCAACAGCTTCACTCCTTCACGCATCAACACAGTCGGATATTATTTCAAAATCTCATGCCAAAGACCGGAACAGCCAGTGTTATCAACCTGATTCTGGTACCGAGCTTCCCATACACGTTTGGGGAGAACATTCCTGGTTCACCTTTTACTAATGTATTGGGAAGGGATCTTGTCTACTTTTTTAACTCGGTAAACACAAAAAATGTATCGGCATAAGCATCCAATTCGGGTGAAGCTCTTACATGAACAGGAAGACGAATGATTTTTACTATCATATTCAACCTGCGGGGTTCAAAAAGACACCATGGATAAGTATTTGGTTGGCATTGAATTATAGACATGGAATATTTATTGTAGTGTTATTAAATTATAGACATGGAATGTTTATTATAATATTATTAAATTATAGACATGCAATGTTTATTATAATGTTACATAAAAACCAAAAGCTATTAATATATATCAGCAATGGTTTTTTGGGTCATGGGTTTTTTCACATAAAAAACATAACATGTAAAAAAAATATAACATATATTAAAGTTAAAATACATTAAAGTATATTTAATTACAGGTTACATAAACCCAAATAATGTTTAAAGTACATGGTAGCCATTGAAAAATGTTTATTATAAAGTTACAAAAAAAAACAAAAACTTTTAATATATATCACCAATGGTTTTAGTCACATAAAAAAAATCTAACATGTAAAAACATGTGTGGTTTTAAATTAAAAAAATATAATTAATTATAGGTTACATGAACCCAAAAAGTATTAACATTTATTAGATATTTGTTAAGAGTTTACCGTGAAAATGTTGGTGACATCCCGGTTTTTGTCAAGATGGGTAACAGAATACACATGTATGCCATCAACTTCCTCCGTGCCGAATACATAACAAAAAAACTTCCCTTTGAATATTTCCTTACAAACTTCCTGGAATATGTTGTGTGAGTAAAAATCAAAGGCATGTTTCTCAATTTCATACTTAAAGGATACTTCGAATGTCTTGTATCCGAACAATCTTTGCATGTAGCGTTGACTATCCATTCTTGTTTCAAAACACAACATGAACTGAACAAGTGTGTTCGCACTAGAGGAGTTAACTTTTAAGGAGGCATTAGAGCTTTCGCACCTTGATGTGGTCTTCATTAAACAACACATGGGAATGTCTCTAAAATAAGCCGGTACCCATTGATCCCTAATTGCATACATCTCTTTTAGCCAGTCGTGCTCTTGCAAACCAAAATCTTCCATCAACTCTTCCCATCTAGAATCAAACGTAGAGGGCTTGATAAACACATTCCAAACCAACCGATGAATCCTAGCCCGGATGTTTGTATTATCTAAAAGATCGCTAGAAATCTGATTCACATTTAAAGAGAAAAAGCAACAAAAACATTAGAACATTGCTGGGGGGCACGATTGAGGCATGCAAAAACCCTATGGCTACCCAAAAACTAATTCACATTGTGTTACCTTGGAAGGTAATTTCTTCATAATGTGCCACATGCAAAGCCAATGACGCGATTGAGTCATAACTTGTGAAATTGCTTGCTTCATAGCGGGATCTTGATCATTTAATACAAGTTGTGGTTGTTTCCCATGAACTTTAATAAAAGCTTCAAGCACCCATTCATATGATTCTATGGTTTCATTACTTAACAACCTGGCACCGAATGTGACACATCTCTTGTTGTTGTCAACACCGGTAAAGGGTGCAAAAATCATTTTGTACCTAGAATGCAAACAAGTAAATGTAACAGTTGCGCAAAAATAAAACAGTTACACAAATTGTAAACAGTTAAAAAAATGTTAACTAAACAAAATGAAAACAGTTTACAAAATACTTACTTGTTGGTTTTATAAGTAGCATCGAAAGCCATTACATCCCCAAAAGCTTGATAACTTATCTTTGATATTTCATCGACCCAAAACACTGATTTCAATTTCCCTTTTTCAACAACAAAGTCAAAATGAAAATCTGGTAAACTATCACAACGATCCTTCAAGCGGTCCAAAACTAATTGCAAGCCTCGGTTACCAATATGTATCCTCATAGAGTTGTACCAGTTCTTGAAATTTGTAGCAGTTCCGTTAACATTATGGTGACCGCCTTTCATTGAAATGTGCAAACGATGAGCTATAGTAGGACCAATTTTGTTTAAACTCATTTGGTGAATAAACTGTTGGGTTGAGAACGTGAGCTTTCGAGATATCTTGGTTAAATCTCTGTTGTACTCTTCAACTAAGGGATGATTATGATTTTCACAAAACTTTATGACATTGTACACAGACGTTTCTTCGCATACTTGTAACGTAATGCTTGTTGGACAATCCGTAACGGAAAATGTACACTGCCTCATTTTCAAGGAGCTCTCGCATAACATGTCAAATTTACGTTTACCCTGTGGTTTGCCAGCTTTATTACACCTCAAATACTATTTGTAACAACATCCTTCCATCTCTTGGTCTGTCCTTTTCGAATTGAGAAACCAGCCTTAAAGGCATAATTTTTGTAAAACTGAACATCTTCTTCCCAACTATTGAAAGTAGCACCAATCGTCGGTTTTAGGTGGGCACTAACATCAGGGCACCAAAATGTGGTTCCGTTTGGAGTATGAAAGAAATTGTCTCCCTTAGACTCATGGGTATCTTGAAAAAAGGGTCAAAAAAAGAACAAAATTAGCTACACATAGTGATGATACTAATCCATTTTCATAAGTTGTGCACAAAATGACAAAAATACCAAAAAAACATAAAAATGTAAAAAATAAGAGGTAAACATTATAAACTGTCACTAAAAGGTAAAAATTAAAAACTGTCACTAACAGGTAAAAAATTATAAACTATCACTAAAAGGTAAAAACAAAAGCTAAAAATTATAAACTGTCACTAAAAGGTAAAAATTATAAACTGTCAACAAAAGGTAAAAAACACTAACAAATGTAAATTGTCACTAATGGGTAAAAAATACCAAAAAAAATTACAAAAAACTAATTATAACAAATTAATAGTGCGACATCAAGCAACTAAGATAAAAAAAACAGAACAACAAACCTCCGGATTCATGTGACCGAGAAAGAACAGGAGAGTTGCAATTAACTTGAAAAACTGGATTCACATATAAAGGAGACGAATGAGACGAAACAACCACATGATCTTCGCCTAAAAAAAATAAAAAACCCAAGATTGAAATTTGGTATGTACAAAAATGAAATAATAAAAGAAAAAAATAACCTGGATATTGTTCAGCGACGAACGGCGGCGGATCATTTGATGTTGACAAAGCATACGAGGGATCCATGATTACGAATTAAATGAAAACACATTCAATGCTCTGAGATGATGAAACTAATTCAATGTTCCCAGGGGGCTATTTGGGTTTGGGAGGGGGTGGGATAAACAGATGAGGATTAATGAGATAAGATTAGGTAGGTGGTTTAAGTGTAAATTAACAATGACATCAAATCAGCTGGATATAATCTAGGATCAGAAGCTTTATGGGATGCAGGTTTGAAAAGTTGTTGGACTAATTTGCTCTTCTAGATAAAAGAGGTTCTTAAGACTTTGTAAAAAGCATGTTTATGGATTTGTTTTATGAACATAAGTATATATATTAACCAAAATCATAACAATACGAATATATAATTGTTGTGTATTTTAAAGAGCAAATTCAAAATGACAAAACTATGACTATAATTGTTTATGGTTAATAATGAAAATTCTATAAAGTTTATTATATGAATTTCATACCCATTTGTATATTAAAACAAGAACTAAAATATGTTTGGTGATAGATAAATTCAAATAATTTATTGCATGCATGTTAAACTGAAAGAAACTTGATTGTTGGCTAATATGAATAACGAAGTTTATAAAATATCAATTTTATAATTCCCCAATTAGCTATGAATCTTAGAAGAACAAGAAGATGAAGAACAAGATGGAATTAGAATATCTAACCACAATGATGATAATTCTTTTTCCTAACTGAGCAAGACCTTCCAAGCCTTCTAATAAACTCCAAAATGTTTGATTATAAGTGCAAATTGTGTGTGTTTAATTGGAATTCCCATCTAAGCAATGAAACAAGTTCCTCTATTTATAGGTTGAGCTGGTAGCCTGACACGGCCCCGTGATTTGAGATTTACACGCGCATTTAATGCTTGTCTGGAAGTACATTTGATTGTTGGACACGGGGGCGTGGAAAGGGAAACACGACCACGTGTTTCGTGTGTCAGGACCTCATTTGTGTCTTATCTATGACAGTGCACACGGGGGTGTGGAAAGGGAAGCACAGTCTCGTGTTTGGAGTTGTCAGGACCATTTTTTTTTGTCTTATTCAAGAAAGGTGACCTTGGGGCATGGAAAGGGAAGCGCAACCCCATGTTTCAGTGTCAGAAAGTTTAAAATTTGGCAGTTTCAGTCCCTGGACTTGATAAATACTCCAAAATAGCGAATATACTGGAATAAACTTGATTATAACACATGATTGAGTTGGTTTACCATGAATAAACATAAAACCACACAATATAACATAACATCCATCAATTTGTTGGTTAAACAAAGATTCGAAATACAATATGGATCAGGTTTCAAATACAGAAAGTTGATGAATGTCACAGGTCGGACGAGACGTACCTGCTCCATCTAACGTTACGACTTCGGTTGTTCATATGATGGTTCTCATTTCCCCTATTTCTACAGCTTCGGCTAAAGGAACAGGAGGACAACGCTATTTGATTTCATTTACTTTATGTTTGAACATTTATTTCATGACGATCGTTGAATCACGATTTTATTATACACACACACACACACATGCAAAAACTTATGAAAACTCACCAACATGTGTTGTTGACAAATGCATTATTTTAAACGTGCTGAAGGTTGACACGGTGAAGTGTCAAGACAAGAAAACTAGTTTTACCTTAGGATTATTTCAATGAACAATATTTGTTTCATTTCGATGTAATGTTATTTGTCTCATTATCAAACTATATATGTTGTAACTATTAATAGTGTTACGAGCTTATAAGTGATCTGTACGTTGCACCTGGGTGTATTCCGGTTAAAGATGGGGCGTTACACAAAAGAAGATGTGGGTTTTGAGTAGGGATGAGCTTGGTACCGACTAGTACCGGTATCGAAAATACCGATCCCGAAAATCACAAAATCTTGGTACGGTACCGAAATATTCGGTTTGGTACCGTTACGGTACCGGTATTGAAGGCAAAAATTCGGGAAATACCGGTACTGTACTGATCCCGAAACTCAAAACTTTTGTACCGATGGTACTAAATCATACCGAATTTAGTTTTGAGAGACTTGGAGAAAAATCAGTGAATGGTATTGTGAGATACAGGATTAGTTGTGTGATGACCGAGGATAAAAGTGGATTAAACCTAACATCGTACGATATGATTTTCTTTCCAGTCAAATATGTTGACCATTATTTTTTGATGTTTCAATTCTTTTAATATGGATTAAACTTAGTGTTGTTTGACATAAGAAGTTTGTGTCTGACAATGTTGGGTGTTGTTATTAGACAATTAGTAGTTTGCGTATAGCAGCGGAGAGCGGAGGGTATAAAAACGTGTAAAGGTTGGTGTTTCGCATCAATAATTTTTTTATAGGTCTCTTGTGCAAGTGAGTGTTGGGTGACACTAAACATAATATTTGGAAATGGACGTGATTATATCTGATGAATTGTAGCTATAGTCGGTATTTGAATGGGGTTCATGTTGACGATTTTGTTACTTCAACAAAGGATCTTGAAAGATTTTATTCGAATTTTATACCGATTATAAAATAATTATAATCAGAATAGTTTGTCTTGTTTTAAAGATTATAAAACTAATACCTAGTACACAGTAATAAAGGGAACAACAATTCCGTTGAATATTTCAATTAATAGTACATATTTATAAAAATATATATACAAGTAGACCATGAAGCAAATAATTATTTGTATACTATTTGTTTTTCAAAATTAAATAACAAAACAAATATAATATATTAGTAAAGAAGTAAAATATGAAAAGTATGATATGTTAGACGATTTCTATTAATTGTGATAAATGCTTTTTTAGATTTAAATAAAAAATAAAATGTATTGATAAAAGTATAATATGAAATTTTCTAAATAAAAAAGTTACAATATTTACCATTATACCCTTGCAATTAATTAAAAGAAAAAAAAATCTGATTGGTTGGAATGACTTTTCTCACCAAAATGAATTTGAACTTAAGTTTATACATACATGCATACATACATGGTATATAATTTTGTTTAGGTCTATGTGATAAGATTAAAAAAGCCATTAAAAAATATTAAAAAAAACCTTTAATGAACACACATAAAAAACAAACATTAAACATGAATGGACGTAGCAGATATTAATAAACACCCTGTCAGACGTTCATGAACATTCCTTGTTCATGTTCGTTCATTTATTAAACGAACGATGAACTTCTCACCAAACAACTATCAAAAATACTCACTGAACATCCGGTTCATGACCCCACTGGTATAGACTAAAATCATGAAATAAATTTTCATTAGTTACCTTTAATGAAGACAAGTACAAAAACTCAGATATCTTTGAAAAGCACGCCACGCCACGCCACGCCACGCCACGCCCTTAGTTTCCCAAGCAACAGACATATGTCCATATTTTTCTCTCTTTTATTACAATCCTACCCTTGTCTTTCTATAATAATAATAATAATAATAAATATTATTCTAAACAAATACAACACCTTTTCTTTTCTTTTTCTTTTGTTCTTGTAGCCGGCATAACACTGCGTGATCTGGGGTTTTCCTTCCTAGAGATTTGAAAAACCCAAAAGTGGCCAACTTGCTTATTATCTGTTTAATTCGAATTAACAACAAGCTCTTCTTGAATATTTGAGATGGGTTTTATCAGTACTTTGCTGGGTTTTTCTGGATTTGGAATAGGGGTTTCTGCTGGCCTTGTGATTGGTTATTATCTCTTCATCTACTTCCAGCCCACAGATGTTAAGGTATCTTCGATGTTCTTCTTCATTTTGATTTCGGTTATTATAAATCTTTTATTTTGTTTGAATGTCTAAAGATCGATTGGATTAATAAAGATAGATAGCGTGTGCTGGTTCTTGTAGAATAAAGTTTACTTTTTTCTTAATCATTTGGGATTTTGGTTACATAAATTGATGTTTTAATTTTTATTTTATTATTATTATTATTTTTTTTTAATGGCTGTGGGTTTGTTCAATTGAGTTTAAAGGGTTACTTGTTTGAGCAGGATCCTATTATTCGCCCGTTGGTCGAACGGGACTCTGAAACGCTGCAACGGATGCTTCCCGAGATTCCATTGTGGGTTAAAAACCCGGATTTTGATCGGGTATGTATTTCATTTTTTCACCACTGAAAGTTTGAAGTTATTAAATATTGAAATTTACGGATGTTTTGAGTGGATCAATGCAGGTTGATTGGCTTAACAAGTTCATTGAGTACATGTGGCCTTATCTTGACAAGGTATGTTAGTAAAACTAGTTATGTTAATTTTTGCGGTTATATAATTTTCTTTATTTTGTGCTACTTTTCATATTTATTTGCTCTTTTATATGTTAGTACTATAGTCTTGTCACCACTTTATGTTATCAGTAGTAGCGTACGACTATTATTATTAGTACATTTTAATTACCTTAGCAACACTTTATATTATCATGTATACTATAGTTTACATGCCAAAGAATAAATAAAACATAGGGTTGTAAATGAACCCAATGTGAACAAACATGATGTTCGTTCAATGAATAAATGAACGAACGCGTACCTGAACACATGCCTAGCTCGTTCATTTATGTTTGTGAATGTTTGTGGATATAAACAAACATGAGCACGTTCATTATATATAGCTAAAACCCTCTTGTTGTTTGTGTTGGATTGTTTGTTTGGTTAAAGTTAAACGGACATGAACAGGAACATGTTTGTTTGTTTTACGGTTAATGTAGTAACCTTTTTGTATTTACAGGCAATATGCAGGACCGCGAAGGATATTGCGAAGCCCATTATTGCCGAACAAATTCCAAAGTATAAAATTGATTCGGTTGAGTTTGAGACTCTTACTTTAGGGTCTTTGCCTCCTACTTTTCAAGGTAACACTCTTCTTTCTGTATTTTCATTTGTTTTACATAATATATATATAATATATTTATATATATAATATATTTATATATATGTATATGCATGCACACGCACACACACATTTATATATGTGTGACATTTTTTTGATTTTTTTCATATATTAACATTGTTTGAAACCGGTTTTACCATATTTTATATATAAATTTTTATTACATATATAAATCACAAGTTTGTGTATGTGTAAAATTTATGTAATAACAAACTTACATAAATGTAAAAAAAATTTAAATATGTGTAAAAACTAATTTTCATAATTGTAATCGTAAATGTAGATATAAATATAGATATAAAAAGTGATAAAACTACATTCAAATAACATTAACATACAAATTTTTTTTATAAAAAACGTCAGTTATTAAGAGTTCTTTCAAGTTCTTAAAAACTTAAGAGTTCTGTAATGATACTCATCCTATATATATATATATATATATATATATATATATAGAGGGGAGATTTCAATTAAGAACCCCTTTGAGTTTTAAGAACTTGAAAGAACTCAGTGTAACGATTTTTTTTCGAATTTTTTTTACACATGCGTAGTATATGTAAGTTACATACACGTAAAAAAATTACAGCATTTTTTACGCATCGAGTCGACTTTTTACACATGTGTAACGGACGTAAAAGTTAGTGTAACCACTTACATATTTATTCTCTCTCCTACTTTGAGTTCTTTGCCAGATTTAATCTCAACCACATATTCCAATCCATTTAATTAAATGTGTGGCCTAGAGTTGAGTTCTTAAGTTCTTAAAACTCAACATGGTTCTCAAAATATCCCTCTCATATATATATATATAGAGGAAGGTTCATGTATATTTTAATCTTAACATGATGACGTAGGAATTAATACCAATTTATAAAAAATGAGAGCGTAAGAAACAATACCAATCTACATAAACAATGATTTATAATAACAAAGAAAAAAACTTAAAAATTACAACAAAAGAATCAAAATCAAGAACAAAATAATATCAGCAAATACTTATAACAGCAAAAGAAAAAATCTAATAATAACAAAATATAAAACAGCAAATACTTATAACGTCTCATAATCGAAAATTAGCAATACGAACAAAAAATAACAACAAACACCTATAAAAATAAACCTAATGATAACAACAAATTGGTTCTCACTGTTTTCATGTTAAGAATAAAATGTATTTGATCATGTTTCTATATATATATAGGGGAAGGTTCATGTGCATTTTAGTATTAACATGAGAACGTAGGAAATAATACGAATTTATAAAAAAATGAGAACGTAAGAAACAATCCAACTACAGTACCAATCTACATAAACAATTATTTATAATAACAAAGAAAAAAACCTAAAAATTACAACAAAAGAATCAAAATCAAGAACAAAATAATAACAACAAATACCAACAAATACTTGTATCAGCAAAAGAAAAAATCTAATAATAACAACAAAATATAAATAAGCAAATACTTATAACGTCTCATAATCGAAAATTAGCAAATACGAACAAAAAATAACATCAAACACTTATAAAAATAAACCTAATAATAACAGCAAATTGATTCTCACTGTTTTCATGTTAAGAATAAAATGTATTTGATCCTGTTTCTATATATATATATACATGAGGGGTTGGTATCATTTCGGAATTCCAAAAAAGTTAAGAAGTTTTAAGAACTCATAACAACCAAACATTTTTAAATTTTTTCATATATTAACATTATTTAAGACTAGTTGAACCATATATTTATATATAATTTTTTATTAAATATATAATTCACAAGTTTACATATGTGTAAAATTTATGTGATAACAAATTTACATGTGTAAAAAAAATTTAGATGTGTGTAAAAACTAATTTTCATAATTGTAATCGTAAATATAGATATAAAAAATAAAAAGTGATAAAACTACACTCAAACAACATGAACATACAAAAATTTTATAAAAAACGTTAGTTATTAGGAGTTCCTTCAAGTTCTTAAATAATTTAAGAGTTCTGTAATGATATATACAGGATGAGTTTCATTACCGAACTCTTAAATATGTAAATTGAATTTTTTTCAGGATGGAAAATATTGTAACTTTGGAACTTCAATTTTGTTTCATTTTAAAGAAAAGTTTGTCCTAAACTTAAGATTTTGTCAGCTCATTTGGTCCTGTTTTGTTGGAGGTCAAATTTTATAAAATCTTAAAGCTAGGACTTACCAAACACCGATTTGACTATGATGTTTGGAGTTGCATAAAACAGGTCTAAAATACACTTGTCAGTAAAACATTGAAACAGTCATCATAAATTGTGTGCCACATTAATATTTAATATCAAGAATCTGTTTTCAGGGATGAAGGTGTATGTCACCGGTGAGAAAGAGTTGATCATTGAACCATCTTTAAAATGGGCTGGAAATCCTAATGTTTCTCTTGTTGCCAAAGCATTTGGTTTAAAAGCAACTGTTCAGGTTATTTACTTTATTTATTTATTTCTTTTACTTTTTTAAGGAAAATGTTTTTTGCTTTTTCTGAAAAATATTATAATTTAAGGTGGTGGATTTACAAGTCTTTGCTGCACCGCGCATCACACTAAAACCGCTTGTTCCTAGCTTTCCTTGTTTTGCTAAGATTTGTGTCTCTCTCATGAATAAGGTAAACTGGGTTCTTTTTGATAGATTCCAAAACACAAATAATATAATTATATGCATTGTTAATTTGGAGTCAAGTAGGACTGTCCGTTAACTCGTTAGGAAAAAACTTGCTTGAAATTGGCTTGGTTTCTAGACGAGCCGAGCTAAGCTTGATCCGAGGTTGGCTTACTCGCTTGCCTCATTTAATTTTATGTAAATTTTATAAAATAGCATTTTATAGCCAAAGTGAAAGGCACCGAATCCGAACTTTTCATCATTATTCGGTCCATTTCACATCAAGACCTTTTTTTTTCTTCGAAGTTTTAACAACCTAACCAAGCTGAGCCAATTTAATTTGAAACTGAGCCGCGCTCAAGCTCAAGTTTTCAGCTCAATTTTAAAATTCGAGCAAAAACTGAGCCGGGCTAGCTTTTGAAATTGATCCAAGCTGAGATCGAGCTCAAGTTTTCAGCTAGGTTTAAAATTCAGGCCGAACCAATTTTTTTCAAAACCGAGCCAAGCTGAGCTCAAATTTTCAGCTCGGATTAAAATTTCAACACTAGCTTGAGGTCACCTTGGCTCGGCTTGTGAACAGCCATAGAGTCAAGTTGGCAAATCTTGAACCTTAGTTTCTGTAACATCCTTGCTGTTGAGAAACGTTCGTAAATATCGAATTCTTTCAATTTGTTAAGTAATAAGCTACCTATATTATATGCTCTTTTCATCCAACAGATTAGACTTGTCAAACGAAGTTTATGAAAAATTATAGAAAGTACTCAAGTAGCCAAATTTGTATATAATATTAGTATTCTAATAAAAAATCTTGGTTTTGCCACATGTTTGGTAGCCAAGTTTATGTGTCATATTATTATTCAAATAAGAACATATTGATTCTATGCTTTCTTTTCTCACTTTTGCTTCATTTTGCAGCCACATGTTGATTTTGGGCTCAGGCTGTTTGGTGCTGATCTTATGTCAATTCCTGGATTGTATAGGTTTGTTCAGGTAAATGTAGAATGCTTGAATAACCGCTTTATATTTGGTTTCAAGTCAATCTGCTGACTTTATTTTCAAAACAAATAATCTTGAAATCTATCATGTGCAGGAACAAATCAAAGATCAAGTGGCCAACATGTATCTTTGGCCAAGAACTCTAGAAATACAAATATTGGATCCATCAAAGTATGTTTACATAATTATATCCGCTTGTTACGAGTAAAAGTCAACGTCTTGACTATGATCATATTGACTCGTGATCATTTTGCAGAGCGTTAAAGAAACCTGTCGGAATCCTTCATGTTAAGGTTCTGAAGGCGGTGAAGTTGAGAAAGAAAGATCTTTTAGGTGCTTCAGATCCCTACGTTAAGATAAAGCTTACAGAAAGTAAGCTTCCGTCAAAGAAGACGACCGTTGAAACATAAGAATTTGAATCCCGAATGGAATGAGGAGTTTAATATGGTTGTTAAAGATCCCGAATCGCAAGCCGTGGAGTTTCAAGTTTATGATTGGGAACAGGTATGGTTTCGCTTGTTTTGATTATTAAAGTCAAATTGACTCTTTTTTATTCCAATTTAAATGTTCTTTTTTGTTAACAAATTTTGATAGCAAATATCTAAGGTTTCATTATGGGTTCATATGATCTTACACCAAAAGACCCTTTTTACCAAAATACCGTTTTTACCGAATTACCATTTTTACCGAAGACTCTTTTTACCGAAATACCCTTTCTACCGAATTACCTGTTTTACCAAGATACCCTTTTTTACCAAGATACCCTGTTTTCACCAAGATACCCTGTTTTTACCAAGATACTCTTTTTAACCAAGATATCTATTTTAACCAAGATAACCTGCTTTTTCCAGGATACCCATTTTTTTACCAAGATACCCATTTTTGTTACCAAGATACCCTGTTTTCACCAAGATACCCTGTTTTTACCAAGATACCCTTTTTTACCAACATACCCTTTGGCCAGGATACGCTTTTACCAACATACCCTTTATACCAAAGTACCCTTATCAAAATAACCTGTATACCAAAGTACCCTTGTATCAAAATAAACTTTATAACAAAGTACCTTTTTACCAAGATAACCTTTTTTACCAATTTACCCTCTTACCAAAAATACACTTCTACAAGAATACCTTTTTTCCAAAATACGATTTTCTGAAATTCCCTTTCACCAAAATACCCTTTTGAATGTCTTGTTTTTTAGGTTGGCAAACACGACAAGATGGGCATGAACGTTGTCCCCTTGAAGGAACTTAAGCCTGATGAGCCCAAAACCGTGACACTCGATCTCTTGAAAAATATGGATCTGAACGATGTTCAAAACGAGAAATTAAGAGGCCAGCTTGTGGTTGAGTTGTTATATAAACCTTTTAAGGATGAAGATATGCCAACTTTTGAAGATGCTGGTGCTGTTCCAAAGGCGTCTGAAGGAACACCGCCAGGTGGTGGTGAACTAGTGGTTAGAATTCATGAAGCTCAAGATGTCGAAGGAAAACATCATACTAATCCTTATGTCAGGATTCTTTTGAAAGGAGAGGAGAGAAAACAAAGGTGTCATTTATTCGTTTTGTAAAAGGGAGTTTTCGGTTACTCTGATTTTATAAATTTATTCAAGTGTTGAATTTTTTTTCGGGTGCAGCATGTAAAGAAAAACCGAGACCCAAGATGGGACGAGGAGTTCAAGTTCAAACTCGAGGAGCCTCCCGTGAATGATAAGTTGCATGTGGAAGTTGCTAGTGCTTCATCCAGGATCGGGTTACTGCATCCTAAGGTCATAGTGACTTTTGTGATCAAACTTGCTATTTTGCATTGATTATTTTGGCTGATCGAAAACGCTAGAACTTTTTAAAAAGCTCCTGGCATGCAGCTCACTTACCGGCTCGACCAGTAAACGTGCTGAGCCTGTGCCAAGGTCGGGTTGTGGCTCGCTCGTTGGAACTTTCAAATTAAAGCCCAAATTTGTGTGTGTGTGTATGTAAATCATGAATTCTCTCCTAAAACAGTATGGATATCCACTTTTCATTATTATAGGTAACATCAAATTTGACACGCGTGGTTAGTAACCGTTTTCCGCAACCCCACCATAGAAAAACTGAAACTTGTTTACCTTTAACTAGAAACAAAAAAAAGTCAAAAGTTACTTAATATTTATTTTTAAAAATTTGTATCTATTATGAAAAAGAGTAGTATACTACTAAAAATAAAGAGATGAAGAAAGTCGATTTGGAGAACGCCTTGGCGCCTTTAGGTGAAGTCTCACTTATATGTGGGCCAGATAATGTTGATAATTAATAGTTATTTACTTGTGTAAAACAGGAATCATTGGGGTATGTGGACATAACTCTAGGGGATGTTGTGCACAACAAAAGGATCAATGAGAAGTACCATCTTATTGATTCAAGGAATGGCAAGATCCAAATTGAGCTGCAATGGAG